>NW_014577485.1:200666-211480 GCF_000485595.1 Priapulus caudatus
ATAAACAAGGGAAATTCGTCATTTACTAGCCTTATAATACCTACGATTTACTACGCGTAACTCATCCAACTTGAGCTCAAATCGGACACAGTACATTCGCCTATCATCGTGCGAAATCGTTTCCTCGTAGACACCCGCAATCCGGAGATACAGCCTAAAACGTACGACACGATTCTCCATTCTTTGGCCATCAATCCAACGCCATTGCGCGCCTATAATTCAAACAAAAGGCAGCTACCTAACGCGAGCATGCTACATAAAAGGCAGCTACATAACTCAGCGAGGCATGTGGCTCGCTGGGAGATTAGGCATCAACACTCGGCGAGATAACCTTTGACCGTACACAGGCCACCTCTGTACATAGCTGGCATGCCTTCACGCACGCACGCCAGCCGCATGATTAGCTCGTCGAGTGTTGCGTCGATATCCAATCTCCCCGCGAGCCACAACGCCACATTCCGCAGCGACTGCGCGGCAGTGTTGCTGCTTTTTGTCTGAATTATAGGCGCGCAATGGCGTTGGATTGATGGCCAAAGAATGGAGAATCGTGTCGTACGTTTTAGGCTGTATCTCCGGATTGCGGGTGTCTACGAGGAAACGATTTCGCACGATGATAGGCGAATGTACTGTATCCGATTTGAGCTGAAGTTGGATGAGTTACGCGTAGTAAATCGTAGGTATTATAAGGCTAGTAAATGACAAATTTCCCTTGTTTATTGATGTCACACTCCTCCCTATTATCTACTCCTGATAACACCCAGCACATGGTGTGGCAGCAACCTCAATGTGGTACATTACAGTTAACTTTACGTAAGAATTTAATTTACATAACTCTGACAATGGCCTTAATTTGAAAGGCCTACTTGCTTTTTAAAATTTTAATGGGTATAATATCGCAGCTAAGTACTGTAGGTAGGTAGATAGTATTCATATATTATGAAGTTGCTCATTATATGGCTCGGGTCTACCCCAGTACATGCTTTACTGTAGTTTTAAATCCCAACCCAGTACAAGCGCACATTATATATCATAGAATGATTTACAGATTTACATGTATCATAAAATGACACAGAGTCATCTTACATTACATTTCAGTTATTTTTCATCAGTTACAAGTCAACTACAGTTATTTAATATTATTAAAAATTAAACCAACATAACTACCAGCCAAAATAGTTACCTCTGCAAATCCCAATAATAATAATAATAATAATAATACCTATAGATTATGATAGGCACAGCATGTATATCTACAAGGAAACTCAGGGAGGAGGTGGACAGCATGGATGACCATGAAGGAAAGGGGGAAGAGGGATGATAGATATAAGGGGAGAAGATGGATGGAGAGAAAAGAAGAGGAGAGAGGAGGGAAGAAGGTATAGAAACGAACTAGAGATGTAGGTGGATAAGGAAGGCGAGAATTTGGATCGAGAGTGTGTGAAGGGGGAAAATTGTGGGTCAGCTATATGTACGTGGGCTTGGGCCGAAACATTTACACATGTCACTTTAGTCTTACATACACCATAAAACACTTGCCATGCATTATCAGCTTCTGAAATACCTTTTACTTTTGGCCTTTTGACTTTTTGGCCCTAGAACTAAGCGCCTGATTAAAAAAAATTTAAAGCAAAATTTGTTGACCTAAAAAACCTGCCAAAAGCACCAAGTCGAATTCTAATGAACTGGCGCTGAGAGGGTCTATGTAACCCAGGGTACTGCCTGCTAGCTGCTGGTACTATCTAATATGCCGGACCGTACCTCGCCTACTCCACTAACGAGTCTAGGGAGTCGCCTACGCCTACTCCCTAACCATATCAAATGGTTACCAGGGTACGTTCCAGTATACAGGACCGTACCAAGGGTACGTTCCGGCAGTACCTTGGGGGACATAGACCTTATGAGCTGAACTGGCGGCCCTAAGCTACTTGACCCTTAGCTCTAGAACTATAGCCTTCGCTCTGCCGAGGCCTATACAGTATACTACTACTGCCTGTGCAGAGCGAAGGGCTATATTACCGGTTATTATTATGGCAGTGGCTACGGGTACGCCAGCCGTATCTTAATGTCTCGAGGCTACGGGTACGCCAGTCCATTCGCTTTCATACTTAACGAGACAAAGATGGCGGCGGTGGCGCTAGATTTCGAAATAACGCCTTGGGAAATAAATTCACGATTTCAGAGTTTAGATGAGCAAGAACCCTAACCCTAACCCTAAACCTAACCCTAACCATAACCCTAAACCTAAACCTAACCCTAACCCTAACCCTAACCCTAACCCTAACGCAAAAAATGGGCTTGAACGACCGACGGCTGGCGTACCTCCAGCCACTGCGTATTATTATAGTTCTAGAGCTACTCGACCCTTTGATGACACCGCAGCTTTACCTCAACAGCATCACCGCAATTAGTCCATCCCATGACCAAAAGGAGAATCCAATGGTACTTTCCTAGTCCAATGTAGTCCAACACGTCATCGTAAATCCAGGAACGTGTCCCACTCTTATCAATATCGGTATGCCTACCAACAACATCACTCTCTTCGGAAATATCCTGTAACAATTTGTCAGTTTCTAGTGATAATTCACCATCATCCTGATCGTGACTCATCATTATATCGTATCCTTTTGTAACAAACTGTTATGCCACGCAAACACATATATTGCCATTGGTTTAACGAAAGAAAACGATGTTTGTAAGCACTAGTTTATATAAAACGACTCCATTTTTGGTCGATAATTTGACCGTCGCGTGTCGTCATTCAAGAAAAATTATTTATTTATATTTATTATTATTATATTTATTTTATAATTTATATTTATTATTTATTTATTTATTGATAAATGTGGTTTTTCTCCATAAATAAATAACTCTTTTGCAACTGGATTTTTCAAGTCATCGCCTAATCTAGCTCTGATTCTAGTTCTATCACATTTTCTATGCCCTAGTCATCGCCCGTGGCATTAGACTGGTGCGACAGTTCCACACGCTCCACTCAGTGTAGCGAAGGATGTATGCCGGAGTGAAGATGGCGAACGAGTACCAGTCTACCCTGGGATGTGAAGTGTGCGAAGTGTATGACGATCATAGAGTTATATATTAGACCCCGTATTGTATAATAGACCCCTCTATTGTATAATAGAGTATTGTATTGTATTGTATAATAGACCCCTCTATTGTATAATAGAGTATATTAATACAACTCTATGATGACGATACTACTATTTTACGACAAAAGAGGGCGCTGGCGTTCTTTGCACCCACCTATGCTCTCTTGTAGAGACGGCATTTCATCGTCTCGCTCACTTCAGCACTTGGTAACACACACATATATATATATATATATATATATACATACACATACTACTTATATATATATATATATATATATANCCAAAGTGCTGAAGTGAGGGCGAGACGCATGAAATGCCCGTCTCTACAAGAAGAGCTAATAGGTGGGTGCAAAAGAACGCCAGCGCCCTCTTTGTCGTAAAATAGTAGTATCGCTCACCATCAGACGTTGTATTATATATAAATTATATATAAATATATTCAAATATATAATAATAATATATAATCATAAATAAATAAAAATAATATAAATACAATATATATTATATAATATAATATAGAATATAATAATTAATATATAATAATAATAATATATACAATAATAATAATAACTATATCATATAATAATTATAATTAATATATAATATATAATATCTATAATATTAATATATGCTAATAGTATATACTGCTATGATCGTCACACACTTCACCACACTTCACGCATCCCCAGCTGTAGGACTGGTACTGCGTTCGCCAACTTCACGTCCGGCTACATCCTTCGCTACACTGAGTTGGAGCGGCAGTGAACTGCGTACCAGTCTAATGCTACGCGCGAATGACCTAGGCATAGAAAATGGTGGATAGAACTAGAATCAGAGCTAGATTAGGCGACTGAGCTTGCTATAAATGCCAACAGTTGCAAAAGCAAGTTATTTATTTATGGGAGATAACCACATTTAATCATAAATAATAAATAATAAATATAAATTATAACAATAAATATAATAATAAATAAACTATAAATAATAGATTTCTTGATGACCGACACACGGTACGACGCGGTCAATTAGTCGACCAAAATGGAGTGTTTTATATAAACGTGCTTACAATAACCGCGTTCGCTACTAAACGCGCAAATGTGCTACTAAACAGCGAAACGTGCAGGATATGTGCAGGAATGTGCGCGGTATATGTGCAATGGAAATGTGCGCGAATGTGCAGGAATGTGCAGGAAGCAAATCTATACCTAAACAGCGGAATGTGCTACTAAACAGCGAAATGTGCGTATAAACAGCGGAAAGCTGCTACTAACAGCGTAATGTGCGCGAACATAGCCTAAGAATGTGGCGCAATGTGCCTCGAATTAACTGCCGCAATGTAGTCAAAATGTGTTAAAAAATGTCTAATACTAAACGCGGAATGTGCATAAACCAGCCGAAATGTTGCTACCTAAACGCAGAATGTACGCCGAAATAGGTAAGAATGTGGCGCAATGTGCATCAATAACTGGCCGCAATGTATTGCAAATGTGTACAAATATTATACTAAACAGCGAAATGTGCTAGCTAAACAGCGAAATGTGCTACTAAAAGCGGAATAGTGCGCGAATAGGTGAAGATGTGGTGCGCATGTGCATCAATAACGCTCAAGGCGGTCGTTGTCTTTAACACCTGACGAGAGTACTATACAGATATGTACCCGAGGTACATATATGTATACACAAGACTGTACCCGACTCTGGACTAAAAACAGAAGTGTACCCTAAGCCCTACAGCAGCTAACGCCTAACTCTATAACCCTAGTCCTAACCCTAACTCTACCCATAACCTTACCCTAAACATACCTCATCAGTAAAATATAAAACATAATACTAAACAAACCATAAAACGACCTCGGGTAAGCATATCTGTAGTAACCTGCTTCGACAACGACCTCGTGCATCAAATAGAACTGCCCGCAACTGTATCAAATGTCTAAAAAATATTAATCAAACAGCGCAGAATCGTGCTAGTAAAAAGCGAAATGTTGCCTACTAAACAGCGAAGATTGCTTAGCTAAACAGCGGAATGCTGCGCGAAATGGGTAAGAAATGTGGCGCAATGCGCATTCAATAAACTGGCTGCAATGTATTCAAATGTGTTAAAAAATATTATAACTTAAAACAGCGCGGAATGTGCTACTAAACAGCAGCAGATGTGCGCGGAATGGGCCGGGGTCAAATTGGCTCGGCGCAATGTGCATCAAATAACAGGGGCGGTCTACAGCCTTTTTCTGAACAAAGGAGGGAGCCAAATCTTTATTGGTCCTGTTAAATGCAATGACCTTAAATGCACAATACACAAAACCAACAGTAAATAAAAATACACATAATACAATTGTATTTATTATGAAAGTAAAACTCAAACACAACCCCTTTGCCGGGAAGCAATAGGAATAGCCACGCCTGCAATGTCTGCATTTGTAGTTTTAGTGACTTGAATAAGGCAGGCAGGAGAGCACTATGGTTAATGTTGCTGAATCGCGCCAATTCGTAGGCTTTATGGGAGCAGGCGTAAACGGCTTAGAATTCCCCTTCCACTACCTTCTCCTCTCCTCCTACACCACCTTCTCCCCTCCTCTACCTCTCCTCCCCTGTCTCCTCACACCACCTTCTCCCCTCCTCCCGCTTCTACCTACTCATCTTCCCTCCTCCTCTTTTCCCCTCTTCTCCTCCTCCTTCTCCACCCTCTCTCCCCTCCTCTACCTCTCCCTCCTCTACCTCCTTCTTCGCTCCTCCCCTCTCCACTACCATCTTTCCTCCTCCTGACCCCTCTCTCCTTTCTCCACCACCTTCTCGCCTCGCCGCTCCTATCCTCATTCTTTCTCTACCACCTCCGCCTCCTCGCTACTATCCACTGTCCCCTCCTCTCTTCCTCCTCCTTCTCTCACCACACCTTCCTCCCCTCTTTCTACCTCCTTCCTCCATCGAACTCCTCCCGTGCGGCTATCCGAGGATTCTCAACCTCCCTCGCACTCTCTGCGTTTTGCCTTGCTCTACCTCCTCCATACACACTCCCCTTCAACGCACCTTCTCCCTGCCTCCTCCTACACCACCTTCTGCCCTCCCTCTACGTCCTCCACCCTCCTCCACACACTTTGCTCCTCCTCCTCCTCCTCCTCTTTACCGCTCAACCTTCTCACTCTTCTCACCTCCTCCTTCCCTCTACCTCCTTCGCGCTCTCCCCCTCCACTGACCATCTTCCTCGCTCTACGCCTCCTCCTTCTTACCGGACCATTTCCCCCGCCTCCTACCTCCTCTCCACCACCTCCCTCCGCCTAACTATCCCTCCTCTCGCCCCTCCTCTACTTCCTCCCGCCACCCCTCATCGATCCTCATACATCCTATAGCTCCCGCCTCCTTCTTCGCCTCCTCCTCTACATCCCTTACGCTGAGCAACAACGTATATCGCGAAGATCCGATTGCATTGTGTGACTTCGCAAATAGGAAAACGGATCCGAAACCCTATTTCTCATTTCCCGATTTTCAGCCTTAAAAATAGGAAACGGGATCAGAAACCCATTTCCTATTTTCTATTTTTATTTTAAAATAGGACAACGGATCAGAAACGGCCATTTCTATTTTTATTTATTTTAAAAAATAGGATATGGTCAGACAACACAGCTTCTAAGCCGCCATTATTTGCAACGTCAAATGGGAAAACAAACTAACAGTATGTACCGTGATTGGGTGCGGATGTTTGGTAAAATGTCGATGTCAGCATGCTCCAGACACTCAGACAAGTTTGGTGAGGGTGAAAACTGGATTGCCTCCCTGCCTCTCCAGTAGCGTTGCCACTCCTTCACCTCGGATCGCAGTGAGGAAACATTTGGCATATCCTCCTCCCAGTACATTAAACCTTCCACGATTTTCTTACTTTTGTGTGTTCATAAATTGTCGGATGGATTTTTTTATGGAGACAATATAAGAGAAGTGTGTGTGTGTGTGTGTGTATGTTTTTCCCCCTTTTTTGTGGTAAAAAGGGGGGGTCCGGACCCCCTCGACCCCCCCCCTGGATCCGCCCCTGAATAACTGCCGCAATGTATCAAAATGTGTAAAAAATATTATACTAAACAGCGAAATGTGCTACTAAACAGCGAAATGTGCTACTAA
The DNA here is from genome assembly GCF_000485595.1 of Priapulus caudatus. NCBI lineage: Eukaryota > Metazoa > Priapulida > Priapulimorpha > Priapulimorphida > Priapulidae > Priapulus > Priapulus caudatus. Next base: position 207,886 of record NW_014577485.1, read on the forward strand.
ACAGCTTGAATGTGCGCGAATAGGTAAGAATGTGGCGCAATGTGCAATCAATAACTGCCGCAATGTATGCAAAATGTGTAAAAAATATTATACTAAAATAGGCGAATGTGCTACTAACAGCGAAATGTGCTACTAAACAGGCGGAATGTGCTCGGAATGGGTAAGAATGTGGGCGCAATGTGCATCAAATAACTGCCGCAATGTATCAAATGCTGTAAAAAATATTATACTAAACAGCGAATGTCACTAAGAACAGCGAGAATGTGCTACTAAAACAGCGGAATGTGCGCGGAAATGGGTAAAGAATGTGGCGCAAATGTGGCATCAATAACTGCCGCAAATGTAATCAAAATGTGTAAATAATATTATACTAAACAGGCGACATGTGCTAACTAAACAGCGAAATGTGCTACTAAACAGCGGAATGTCCCGGAATGGGTAAGAATGTGGCGCAAGTGTGCATCAATGAACTGCTGCAATATTATCAAATGTGTGAAAAATGTATACTAACAGCGAAAATGTCTAGCTAAACAGCGGAATGTGCGCGATGAGTAAGAATGTGGCGCAATGTGCATCAATAACTGCTGCAATGTATCGAAATGTGTAAAAAATGTTATAGCTAAAGCAGCGAATGTGCAGGAATGTGTTGCAAGAATGTCGCAAAATGTGGCGCAATGTCCCATCTGTCGCCTTCTCCCCTTCTGACGAGCTTAGGGCAGGCGAAGACGAGTCGGTCGCTATCGAGCCTGCCCTTCCCTTCTGTCGGCCAAACAACGGCGCGAGGGCTTCAGGGGTAACCGTCACACATGGTTCGAATTGTTGCCATCGGTTCTACATGAAATATAACGGACAAAACATTACCTTCAAAGTTGCGAATGTTTCTGAACAGTCATCCATTAACAGAGACAGAACATTTCCAAGAGGCAGAGGACAACATTGGACATAAACATATCTAGTCATGCAGTCAATAGGCAATGACGTCCCCTCTTCTCATTCTCATTCGTGCGGTGGCGTGCGCGCGCGCGCCGCAGCGCGCGCCGTGTGTGTGTGTGTGTGGTGTGTGTGTGTGTGTGTGTGTGTATGTGTGTGTGTGTTATGTGTTCATGCCTTACTGCTTATAGGCATCTAGCAAATTATCTCGCTGGCGGGTGGGGGGGTATAAATAACAATAATTTTAGCGTATTGGGTGCCTTCTAATTCACCGTTAGTTAGGCTGTTATCAGACGTGGAATTTCTTTTATTATTCGAGCAGAATAGAGTAAAGGGAGTTTAATGCTGAAAGGTGACCATCTTATGAATATAAGTTAGTAAATTACGTGCTATGGGGGTCAGAACTGGCAAGTAACGTATATTGAGTACCTTTAAGCTTGATTTTTCTGCTCGAAAATATGGCTGGACTCAGCATCATCACTTGGTACCGAAAGAATACATCTGACCAGGGGTGGATCTAGTTCAGGAGGCGGGGCGGGGGGAGTATATTTGAGAGGAATCGCGTGCTGAAAGGCACGCGGTCCTAGGTTGGTCCGGGGGCATGCCCCTCCAACCGGCTGAAAAATTTTTTGAAATATAACACACACATATATATATATATATATATATATACATACACATACACGTTATATATATATTATATATATATAACTATGGTCATTGCCACACTGCAGTGCTGGTCCATTGCTGACACGAAATCACTATATAGATATATACCTAGGGGCCTACAAACACAAATCTAATCTAATCCACTCAATCCTGTTGACGTATATATATGGTTATCTTCTCGCTCACTGTGAAAACAAGTTCTCGCGCTGAAGTGGGTTCAGTAGACTAGTTAATATTAGGCATATAGTGGTTAAATAATTATGTATGCAATCTAGCCTTCTCCCTGCTTGCCCCCTTGGCGTAAAATAATAAAAAGAAGATATATACTGGATCAATATAATGCACGTGCGTATGTACACTATTTAGATAAATATATGATGTATGATGTGGTTCACGTGACGCTAGGAATATAATGTATGCCCGACAGTGCGTGCTTGCGTATGTGCGGTTGCGTGTTTATACACGCCATGCTCACTCTACTCGGTCCCGTATCACCGCGAGAACGTTCCCGTGTAGGCTACGGTGTGTTTTTCTTTGGATGTTATCAAGAGCAGATAAAGAAGGGCAGATCCTTCAGAAGGGCAAGAGAAGGGCATATAAGGCGAAGAGAAGGGCAGATAAAGAAGGGCAGATAAGAAAGCAGATCCTTCTTTATCTGCTCTTGATGTTATATCCACCAAACCAACGTTTTACACAGTAGCAGATGTGGTAAAAGTGAATTGTGCAATGTAGATCAACAGTAAAATCTGATGATGAGGTTGCAGGTACAGATGCGCTAATTATACACCCTATAAAGAAACTCTACGTAATTATCGTTACTTAAACACCTAAAACACTTCTGTGCATGCTACTGAAACTATGTAGGCCTACATGGAACGCTGATGCACGTGCACAATAATGTATAGGTTGTAACTTTTAAATGCACACACACACGCGCGTACACATATACACACACTCGCGCGCACACACACACACACACACACACACACACACACACACACACACACACACACACACACACACACACACACACACACACACACACACATATATATATATATATATAGTTTGCTGCCACGGAAGGTTTACATGTCTTTGATTTGGTTTATATATGAACGAGAAGGGTATAGGAACGTAATATGAACGCACGAAACCTGCAGTGGTGCCAACTGGTGGCTTCACAAATATATACACCGTTCGCTTTTACCGCAACATTGGATAAAGTTATTATAATTATATGCTTACGATTTTCCGGTTGCCATGTGCTATGTCTGTAGGTGCGCAATCTTCATCTATCTTCTGGTCATATTTGTTATGATGCCACGCCACTAATTGTGGCTCCGTAATTGTCATGTTTCCTGCTATAATAAAAAAATCCGTAGAGCTATACAAATATACGAATGCGCGTAAACACGCCACAATCCGCTATAGGTATGCCTGTAATGTAGACGCGCGCACATTTATGCACTCGCACACTCACACACCCGCGCTCGGAGATTTTCGTGCATACATATAGACTGACAACCACAATACACGCGCACAAATTGATAAACATGTACGTATGCTCACATAGTCGCATGCAGGCGCACACACGTAGGCCTACTTATAACGAACGTTTGTTGCACAATTATTCCGTCGCCGCCGACATATGCACGTCAAGCTTACATACACGTTATTGCAGAATAACCTGTCGTTTCGGAACTTTCGTATGACTTACATTACCGTTATCATACGCTACATACACCGGCAATGATTATACTATGATATTTACCTAGTCCTAGACGACCTAGTCTACCTAGTCGACCTAGACGACCTAGTCTTCAACCCCTGTAGCAAGATTACACGTGCGGTTGCTTATAAAGTTTCGCGGAGTCATGGGACCCGTGAGGAGCCAGCTAAATGCCAAGATAATAATGCGGATATAAAAAATTCCACCGACTCGTGGCCGTTTAGCGCAAAGGATTTGTCTATATTCAGGCCGGTACAGGAGATAATT
>NW_014577485.1:211505-216637 GCF_000485595.1 Priapulus caudatus
TGTGTGTGTGTGTGTGTGTGTGTGTGTGTGTGTGTGTGTGTGTGTGTGTGTGTGTGTGTGTGTGTGTGTGTGTGTGTGTGTGTGTGTGTGTGTGTGTGTGTGTGTGTGTGTGTGTGTGTGTGTGTGTGTGTGTGTGTGTGCACACACACACACGCGCGCGTGTGTGCATGCGTTCGCGCGTATGCGTATGCGCGTATACGTGCGGGCGCGTAGGCGTGTGTATGTACGTGCGCGCGCGTATGCGTGTGTATGTACGTGCGTGCGCGTGTGTGTGCATGGACGTGTGAGTCTGCGTGTAAGTATGCACTATGCAGCCAGTTTATATATTTAGTTTCTCAACCGCTGTGCTCGGAATTAAACTAGTATAACACTGTGGCATACGCACTGCCGTGCCTGCCACCTAGCGGATCGATTACGAGATAGATAGTGCCAGTGGCGTAGTTAGGGGGAAGGGGGCAAGGGGGGCCATGGCCCCCCTGTTAATTCGAAAGTTAAAAAAATAAATAAATAAGAATTGTTTTACTAAAAAGAGAATCGTAGTCAGAATGAAGGCTGTACATGCACTCAAAAGTGCCTCAAATACCATCACCTGCGATCTACATTTTCAAAATTTTCTGGGGGAAGACACCCATACTCTCCTCCTGTTTTTTACACTCCCGACTTGGAATCCTAGATCCGCCACAAAACAGTTAGGGTTTGGGAGCAGAGCATAACGAACAAAACTGTCGCATTTTTGCATGACGCCCAAAACAAAGATTGCAGAGCTGAGAGGTGGAGGAGCGTAGGGTGTGGAGAGGGAGACGGAGGAACCATTAAAATAAACTATTTTGAGCAGTTCGCTGTCTTTGGCCCCACCTGTTAAAAAGTCCTGGCTTCGCCACTGGATAGTGCACAACTTAGAGTGACTATAGACGTTACACATTTTCCCTACAGGATTGATTAAAAGCTATAGACACACATAAACCACTGACCAAATTTTAGACAGCTTCTCCTACACGTTTGACTGTGAGAATTAGATATAGTCCAATTTTACAGAATTGGCTATAAGTAGACAACGTCATTTACATGATAGACTAGAAAAGTTTTTCAGTCAACTTAACAGAATTTACTTTATGTCAGGCAACCATTACATATTTTTTATGACAGACACCACTATAGGTCTATAGCGACACACCGACAGGTACAGGCAATTTCTTCACGTAAAATACTTTTCTCACTAACCCAATGATAAAAAATATCGAGGACACTGCTTCTGCGCACATTATGTGATAGTAATTATTATCTGAGGGTGAACGGGGACCCATTCCCAGTTACCCACGTTACAAAATATGCCCGTTCCTAGTAGTCAAGGTCGGAAGACGACACGATGTATCCGCTCTCCGTCATCAGGAAAATCTTTCCCAACAATGCAGTGGCGTCAAAAGGGGGGTGCGGGGTGCGGAACGCATCGGGTGACACCATGAAAGGGGTGATTTTAATTTTACAAGTTTATGTCACTACTATTGCCATTACATTCAGTGATATACGGGAATTACGATTTACGAGTAACGTTAGTACAAAAAACATTACCAAGGATTCTGAATAATCTGGTACGGGAGGAGGTCCATGGGGGTGACACCATGAGTTACTGCACCATGTGACACCAACCCTAGTGACGCCGCTGGATCAATGCTCTTAATTTGCATTAATGCAATTTAAACAATGCAATAACTAGGCAAATACGAAGTAAATGTCTGGTAGATTAGCAAATGACCGCCTGCTCACTGGCTTATACGGCGCATGCGATGTTCGCGAACTGTCGTACATATACATTTCATGGCGATTTTTTTTACCGACCGAAGAATAACGAATATGGCTTCCTCCCGCAAAAGCCAATATTTAATAGTTGTGTTTTATTCGCTCCGCAACATCGTAATTCTAGATAGAGATCCCTGTTCATGGCTGCTCGTGTAACGCTGATATAGTTATATTCATTTGTACGTTGTTGTAATACTGCCATTTTACCAGAAGCCAATTATAAGGATCATGAGTATAGATAGAATACTATATTCCGTATAGTATAAGTATTTTACCGCGTAGATATTCTTTGTTATATGCAGGGGCGTAAATCCCGGGGGGATGCATCCCCCCGCTCTTGAAGGAGGGGGGGATGGCCTGTACAAATATCCACCCTGAGATTTAAAAAAAGAGAAAAAAAAGAAAGAAGGTAGAAGAAGAAAAAAGAAAGAAATGTGATTGTTTCAATTTCAGCATAATGCATGAGAAATGAGTTTTTAAAATGTATGTATAACTGTATAGCCTACAGTACAATTCAGTGTTAATCATGGCTATTGCATGGTATGCAAGACAGACTTTCCAGTGGGGCACGGAGGAAGGAGTGACTGCCAGAGGCTCTCAAAAGTACAAGTTATGCGAGTGCAGTGGAATCTACACCCAATATATCAAGCTTCTTTGCAGCAGACAGAGAATTGTCTGTCTTGACGCATGGACGCCAAAAAGTATGGTTGCAAACATACAAAAACACGTGAAATTGTGAGAAATTGCAATTCTTACCTGTGTTTTAATACATGTATTATTACTATATATAGTAACCTAACTGTGTACGCTCTCTGAAAAGTAATGAAAAGTGTTTTGAAGGTTGAGTCTAGGGTTGAGATAGTGTCATCAGACATGAGAATATGGCCCACAGTATGCCTCAGATTGCAGGAAAATGGCTTAAATATATTACAAAATTTTCTGGGGGGGCATGCCCCCAGACCCCCCTAGCACTGGCATGCCTACGACACGTGCCAAACGTACGGTTGTCAAATTTGGCATGTGTGTGCATGTATGTATGCATGTATAAATGTATGTACGTGTGTTTGTGTGTGTGTGTTTGTTGTTTGTATTATCATTTATGTCATTGTAAAAAGGCCCTCGAAAAAAATGTCTTTGGAAAAAATGTGGACCTTTTAAAATTTTGGGGGGGTCGTACGACCCTCACGACCCCCCCCCCTGCATACACCCATGCCTGCTGCATGTGTTCCTAACAAACAAACGTAATAACTAAGCAGATTGTCCTCGATGCTATTACAAATGTGTGTTAAAACTGTCCACACGCAAATAAAAATTTGGTAAATTTACTTAAAAGGCTTTGCCTTTGGCGCTTCTTGTTTTTTTTTTCAGTTCTGGCACCAGTATATACGGACGGTCTTTGCTGCCACGTACGCTACCATGCTACCACCTAGTGTCGTTGCAGATAAATTATCATCCCGTGGCACCAATTTTGCAGCATATATATATATACCCTCCACAAAATTACTCATTCAATTTAAGAAAAACTACAGAAAAGTGTGTTTTTAGGGTGACAGATGTTGCCGGTGTTCGCTTCTAGCTCGAGCAGCCCCGTACTCGGCACAGCTGTACAGTTTTTTTTTATTGAATCGAAGAACGATGTACGCCTTTCTGAAATGAATTCTAGAAAGAAGGAATATGCCTTATTGTATTGCTATTTTGTAGATGGGAGTATGCAAAGAATTGCAAGTGTTTCAGACAAAGAGGCAGAGCTTGACCGGCTGTAGTCCATTACAAGTGCTTGCAGCACCATCTACGAGGGCTAGCTCTCCAGGCATCTCTAAGGTGATTTATGTTTTTAGTAATGATATTGATGTAATATACGTTTTGCTGAATAATAAATACCTGCACACAACAGTTATAACATTTGTTATAACAAATTCAATGTTATAACATGTAGATAAAATTGTTGTAGCTACAACTTTCTTGCCATGTAATAGAGGTATAACGCTGCTAGAGAGGGAATTCCTCAACTTAATTATCCTTCGCCTATTTGCTGCTTTAATTATTAACATAAAACTTTAACACCGTTTAAAAGCTTTTTCACGAAAAGTCACTTGTGTACTCCTATTTCTCGTTGGTCAGGATTGGTGCAGCAAGTCGTCACAGACGGAGGAAACTATCCTTGTACCATGTGACGCCTGTATGAGCGTTCAGCGAAACCTCAGACAGGTCGGTCGCACGCTGGTGCGTGCGTGCAGCGAACACGACCTACCCTCGGCCCTCGGTGAGATTTTACATCACCTGGTCTCTGCACCGTGCCTCGTGAAGCAAATTGTCACGCAGAAATCTAAACTGCTTGTCTGCACGTGCGATCACAAACCTATTACACGATATTGTAGGATATTGAGAAAAGCACGACAGGAAGGAACATTAACGTAAGGATTTACTGAATATATGTGTATCTATGTTAATGTCTGTTATGTTACTATCTATATTTGTTGTCATACTGAACAAATATAAGTATCGCTGTCGAGCAGGATGATAACGAGATGTGTGTGTACTGTAAAGTGCCCCAGGGTGCGAAATTAACGGGAGTCCGGAGTCAAATACTCCCTGATTTACTGCCGGACTCCCTGATTTGACATATGCAGGAGTCCGTGTGACTCCCTGAAAATTCTGCCATACTAACTAGTTCATTCCAGAGCACGGCCTCATGGAATTGCCGTATTTTTTTCAGCAAATGTCCAAAGAAAATTTGGCAGACGTGCAACCGCATGAATCTTCAAAATAAGCACATGCGTTATTGTTAATATCTTTAATTTTGAACTTCAGACTGCGGACTCCCCTCATTTTGCCGCGGACTCCCCTCATTTTGCCGCGGACTCCCTCTTTTTGAGGGCAGGGACTTTTTGAGGGAAGTTGTTCAAAAGTTCAAAATTCCTATTGTTCAAAAGTTAATTTCTACCCCTGGTGCCCTGTTATGTATCTTTTACCGATAGTGGTAAAGCACTAATCCGTACGATTAAGCTGATGTGCCCGCGTGAATATCTGCTTTGAATGTGCACTGCCCGTTGAAGTACGGCCAAACTATTGAGGCTGCTGTATTGCGTCGTGATGCTGGCGACAGGGGTAGAAATAAGGAGAAAAAAAAGAGATGTTCCACATGACCATCTAGTTTGAAATTTAGATGGTCCTCCTAAATTTTTTGATGGTCCTCCTAAATTTCAGATCGTCCTCCTAAATTTTAGATGGTCCTCCTAAATTTCAAATTGTTCTCTAAAAGTAATGTGGCGTGCAAGCGTAAGAAAGAGATTTTACATGGTGATAAAATGGAAATTATTCACCTACAATGAATG
>NW_014577485.1:223735-231130 GCF_000485595.1 Priapulus caudatus
AGGTCTCGCTGCAATGGCGAGTGTTCCCAAAAGCAAGAGCAGGAGTAAGAAAGGGATAGGGCAGCAGGAGGCGGGGGAAGCCTCGAAACAGTTAGAAGTGCATCCAAAGAAGGCAATTATAAGGGGAGCAAAAGCAAAGGAGGCCCCAGCTTCTGTCGAACCAGAATGTAAGAAATCGAAAACCTCTCGCCGACGAAAGAGCGAGCCAGAGAGTGATGCAAAAGAATCTGATTTGCCTGATGATGTGTACACGTTTCCAGCGAGCGGTTCTAGCTCTCCGAAGAAAACGCTGCCATCTGCAATTGAAAAAGTAGACGAGGGCATAGCAATGCAGTCTACATCTCTCATAGAGAGCACTAGCACCATTAGTGCAGGCACCCCTAGTGTTGCCTTTGGAAGCGAGACTACTGCTAGTTCATTTTTTGATTCTGGCATTGAGCGGACACTAAGTAATGCAGCTAAGAGTGGAAGCAGGTCTAGGGTGCCTAAGAAGAGGAGGTATGATGCACTTAGTTCCTCATCGCCCACATCTTCATCGACGTCAAGTTCTGGTGGAAGCACTGTTCAAACGCCATCACATACGCCGACAACAATGACATCACAGGTGCATACCCCTACAGCGATGGTGTCACAGGTGCATACCCCCACATCAGTAATGTCACAGCCGCATACCCCTACATCGATGATGTCACAGCCGCATACCCCTACATCGATGATGTCACAGCCGCATACCCCAACATCGATGATGTCACAGCCGCATACCCCTACATCGGTGATGTCACAGGCATACACACCTGCCAGGATATCGCCGAAGTTGCATGCAACCACAACCGTGGTATCACAGCCACATGCGCCCACAGCGATGGTGGTATCGCAGTCGTACACACCTACAGCAGTGGTGCCACAGTCACATGCGTCACCAACGGCGGGGGCACAGGGACTTGCGCAAAACATAATGAAAGTCTCGCAAGGTCTCAGTCAGAGTGTGAACCAGGCAGTTTCACATACGCTCACGCAGCCACGTGGGCCTACAGCTACGACAGTGCAGACGTTTGCGCATGTGCCAATCAATGTGCAGCATGGTCTCCATCCAATCCAGCAGCAGTCAGAATTGGTGACACGGTCGTCTGCCCTATGCACCGCAAGTTACGACACTATTGCCCAACAAGTCAATCCCGTTACACCAAGCACCAACCAGGTTGTCGCATCAGCTTTTACGACTGTCTGCGCAGGCCTAACAATTGGCGCTCCATCAACACAATATACATCTGTTACAACTTCATTACCAACTAGAAGTATACCTATTGGTAATATGGCGATATTTCAAGGAATGCAGCGAGGGTTAGCACCTCAGATTGGGCAGCAGCAGAAACAGCCAATTTTGCTGCAGCCACCGCAGCAGCAGCAGCAGCAGCAACAACAACAACAACAACAACAACAACAACAACAACAACAACAACAGCAGCAGCAACAGCAACAACAGAAGCAGTAACAGCAGCAGCAGCAGCAGCAACAACAACAACAACAACAACAACAACAACAACAACAACAACAGCAGCAGCAACAACAGCATCAACAGCAGCAACAACAACAACAACAACAACAGCAGCAACAACAACAACAACTACTACAACAGCAAAAACAGCAGCATCATCAACAGCAATTCCAGCAGCTACAGCAACAGCAGCACCAACAACAGCAACAGCTTCAACAACGTCAACTGAAGCAACACCACCAGCAGCACCAGCAGCAGCAGCAGCATCCCCAACTACAGCAACCGCACCAGCCACAGCCACTGCTGAAACAGCATCAACAGCAACTCCAGCCACACCACATGTACAGGTTTCACCCGAGAGACGTCGCGTCCGAGAAACCGCCACTGAGGCACGACCTTAGCAACCAAGCGTTCAGAGTGTCTCAGTTGTCTCCGCTTCAGATTCCCCAAGCGCAGTCCACGCCGACGGCGGGCCAAGCGATCCTGAGTAGCCAGCCGATGCTGCCGAAGAGCACTGACTATCCACGGCCGTCATTGGTCGTGTCGACACCCAATCCCAAGACGCCGATTCTCGCCGGAAGCGCGGGGATGTCGTCGGCGACGCAGTCGGGCCACCGAGAGCAGACCATCTACGACTTGGACCTAGCCGACTGGAAAGGACACCGAGTGCTCGCGAAGCGCGACTTCACGTACCACCCCGGCGTCATCAAGAGCATACACGCGAGCGCACGCGACATCGGCGTGCTGTTTGACGGCGAGGCGGCGATGACGTTCTTCATCAACATATTCAAGATCAAGAACGACATCATCAGCGACAGCAGTCCGTCGGTCGCACAGCTCGTCGTCGGCACGCCCGTGTGCATGCGCAAGAACCAGGACGACGCGACGTTCGTCGAGGGCAAGATCGTCGGCGTGCAGCCGGGCTCGCTCTACGACGTCCGACTCGAGTCCGGCGGCGAAATCATGCAGGCGCGGCGAGCGAACCTGCGGCTCATCCAGCCGCCCTGGTACGAGGACCTGATGGCCTTGGAGCAGGCGTGCGCGTCGCAGATAGGCATGACGTCACCTCCGCTCGCGCCGGCTGCCGGCGGCGGCGTGAAGACAGAGAGGAGCCGCGACGACGACTCCTCCGACGACGAACTGAAGAAGTTTGAGCGCGAGCAGGAGGCATTGGCGGTGGCGACGCCGAGCTCGATGCCCGGAAGCTCGGTCGGCAAGCTGGCGCAGTACGTGAGCAGGAAGCGCGAGACGACGCAGAGCCGAGGCAGCGTCGTGTCCGTGCCGTCGGACGGCGCGATGACGCCGAAGAGCCCCAGCGCGGCGCAGAAGATCTACAAGAAGGGCGACGTCGTGTCGACGCCGAGCGGCATACGCAAGAAGTTTAACGGCAAGCAGTGGCGTCGGCTGTGCTCGAAAGAAGGATGCACGAAGGAGTCGCAGAGGAGAGGCTACTGCTCCCGCCATCTGTCACTCAAGGGCAAGGGGCTGCGCTCGGCAATGAGCTTTCCTGGTCGGAGGAAGGGAACTATAAAGGATCGCGAAGGCATCAGTGGCGAGCTTGAGTGGGAAGAGGAGTCCCACGACAGCCACAGCAGTCCCATGCACCTCCAGAGAGAGCACCATTTCTCCGGATCGGGCCGATTCGACGCCGAGGAGGCAGAAGTGGCAAACATGCTTGTCTCCCTCGGCAGCTCGCGCTCGGGCACTCCCGCGTTTTCGCCGAATCCGGCCGCAAATCCGGCCGGACTGCCCTCGCCGGTGCAGTCCGGCTACCGGCCCGGCACATTCGTGCCGATCCATCGCAGCCTAGTGCAGACTCACGCCGGACACTGGCCGCCGGCTGGCACCGTCATGTCGCAGTACCCGCAGGGCGGCATCGCAGTCTATGACGGCGAGCAGCGTTTTGCGTCGGCGGCGGCCGGGAAGCAGGACGCGTACCGGCCGCTGCTCGCCGGCAGCACGGAGCAGCTGACGGCGCAGCGCGCCGAGCTGGCAGCGATGAGCCAGGCGCAGCAGCACATGTCACGCCAGGCGGCGGCGGCGCACGCGAAACCGCCATCGGTGCCGTCCGGGCAGCCGCTGCGCGTGCAGACGGTGTTCAGCGTGCAGCAGGTGGCGCCACCGCACGCGGGCGGCAGCAGCAGCATCAGCATCCTCCAGCAGACACTGCAGAGCCCCGGCGGCGGCGACGCGCAGGAGGCGGTTGCCACGGCAAAGCCCTCCGCCGCGCAGTACGGCGGCGAGCCGGCAACGCAGGCCGGCGGGCGAGACGTGAGGAAGCAGGACGGGGGCAACACGGCGTCGCACAAGCTGTCGTCCGACGCGGCGGTGGCGGCGGCGGCGTCGTCGTCGCGGGAACAGAAACTGCTGCCAACGCCCGTCTCACTGCTGCCGGTGATGCCGATCCCAGTTGTAGTGGCGGAGAAATCCCCCGAGAAGGGACCGGACGAGAAGCCCGGCGATCCGGACGAAGGTACGTACCAATATTACGTCACGACGTGGTGCGCAGCCGTTGCTTTTGGTCGGCCCGCGCATCTGACTGACTCGCGTCATCGTGTATCGTCGTGCCAGGAGGCTTACGGGTTCACGTGTGTCGGTGGTAACGTAGCGGTGGATTTGTATGTTCACGAGCTGTCATTGGTGTCCTAGGCTTATATGTTCATCTGCTTTCATCAGCGTGCCAGCAGGTTCGCATGTTCAGATTCTGTTATTGGGGTGCCAGTAGATTCAAATGTTCACATGCTGTCATTGGCATGTCAGTAGGTTTGTATGTTCACGTGCTGTCATTGGTAGATAAATAGGTTCGTATGTTCACGTGCTGTTATTGGCAGACGAGTAGGTTCGTATGTTCACAGGCTGTTATTGGTAGATCACTTGCTTTGGGTGTTTACGTGCTGTCGTCAGTGGCGTTCCAGTAGGTTCACATGGTTGGTGCTTCTACGGCGTTATTTAGTAGGCTTGTAGTTTCTGCGGCCGTTGTGTGGATGTAGATATGCCCGGTATGGAATCTGACTTTTCTAAATTGATTAAAGTTATCTGTAGTAAGTGTATTTCATGAAGTGACGGTAGTCTAGAACTCGTGTACTGGTTTATTTGGGGGATTGTACATATCAGTACTACGGCTACTGCTATGGTCATGACTACGCCGACTACTACTACAATGACGGCAGCCATTACTACTACTACGACGGCAGAAGCGGTGGCGGTGGTGGTGTGCTGTTGCTGCTACTGCTGTCGCTACTATAAGTACTGCTGGCTTCGCTGCTTGCTTACTATTACTACTGCTCGCTGCTGCTGCTGCTACGTACTATTACTACTACTACTATTTATTATAATCTACTTACTCTTATTACTCACATTATTACCGACTACTACATCTTACTACTACTACTACTATACTACTACTACTAACTACGTACCTACTACTAACTAACTACTAACTACTACTACTACACTAGTTACTAAATACGTACTACTTACTATTATTCTACTACTACTGTTATTACTACTATTATTAACCATAGTAACTATTACTCACTACTTCTGAAATACTAATTACTAACTGAATGACTATAACTATACTACCTACTATCACTACTACTACTATACTGCTTCTGCTGCTGGGGCTGCTGCTGCTAATACTGATTACTAATTACTAGCTAATACTAATACTACTACTCACTACATACTAACTATAGCTATAAAACCTCACTGGGGCTAACTACGGGTACCTGGATACTGCTGTTCTGCAAATCGGTGATGGCTGGCCGACTTATTAGAGTACGTAACCTCCTTCTAGGCGGGATTAAAAATACTGTATGTGGTAAGGGTTTATTATAGGCTGAGCAATGAAGGTACGTATGTGTATGAATTCACGTTTTGTATCGGATCACGGATTTTTGAAGGAGCGCGAGGTGCGGACGGTGGCAGGTTGCTACGCATTGAAAGAAACCCGGAGCTAAGTATTATAAGTACCGTACATGTATACATGTAATATGTATATGTATACTGTAATATGTTGAAAGAACCCGAGCTACAGTATAAGCAGCCTTGCTCAGCCCGCGCATTGTCCAGTTCCTATTCGAGGGTCGTGACGGCTGATGGCCAAACCACACCGGGGTCTCCATCATCAATTTGTGCACTTGCGTGTTACTACAAAATTCATTGCAGTCGCGTGCTCTATCCCCAACGTTGTTACGTGTCTCGTTTGTTTCGCCAACCCCTCTCCGCGATATTCAACTGCTGCATTCGTCAGTACATAGTGTACTCGACAGCCAGACAATGTCCCCTGCCAAATTCACCACACCTAACGGGCGCATGCTTCCTTGTGACAGAGAGGACGAGACCGAGCCTTTGTGTGTATTTCATCGAGAAGCTGCGGTTGCAACCAGAACTACAGACTGACGCCGATAGCGTAACACCTGTCTGCGCAGTCACGGTTACGTTTATCGGCATTCACTGGCTGCGCCTTCACGCAGGTTTTTCGCAGACCCGGGTCGGCAGCACCGTCATGCTCCTGTTCGTACTCGCAATGATAATATATCAAGGCGAGCGACGTGACAGGATCGACGCGTAGGTCAACGCGCGCACCAAGCCTTCAGGCACTGCGCGCTCTCTCGTTTCCACATACAGCTACACGGTCACGCAAACGCACGCACGCACACACAAGCCCACACACCACACACACAAAAACGCCACACACACACACACACTAACACACGGGCCACACACACACACACAATACAACGGCTCACGCCACGCGCACAGCACGGCGCAACGGCACGGCACACAGGCACACAAGCAGCCATTTGCAGCAGCTCGCGCGCTCGTCTTGCGTCCAGGGTCGCGGCGGCGGCGTATTTCAGACAGCATCCAGACACGCACGTCGCTATGTAGGCGCGCGCACAGTGTGAGCGAGGGAGTTCTAGTCCTAGTGCGACCGCTCGCCTGCGTGCGCTGTGGCTGTCTACTCTCTTTGCAGCGGGCTGTGTGTGTGTCACCGTCGCTGATCGATTCCCGGGTGCTGGGCACGGCGCTCCCTGCGCCGGGCTATTCAAATACAAATACAACGCTGAGGCCGAGGGGGTGGCTGGGCGAGGTCACCGATGACGTCGGCGGGGTCGGTGATGACCGGGGCGGCCGTCAGTGATCGCGTAACGGCGGCGCGTTTGCAGCGCACGTAGATCTTCAGTGATGCGATTGTGCGTGCGTGCGTGCGTGCGTGTGAGTGCATGAGCTATAGTGCGGCAGTTGGAGCTTCGCGTGCTTGCGTTTCTGCGTGTGTGCGTGCGAGAAGAATTTGAGTGCATGAGTCTATAGTGCGGAAGTGGGAGGCCCGCGTGCGTGCCTGCGTGTGTGCGTGCATGCAAACATTTGAGTGCACGAGTCTATAGTGGAGGGCGGCAGTGCAGGCCCGCGCGTGTGCGTGCATGCGTTTGTGCGTGCGTGTAATCGTTCGTGTGTGCGCACGTACGTGTTGCTGTTGCGTTCATGCGTTTATGGTGTGTGAGTTTGTGTATTTAAGTGTGTGTGCCTAAGTGTGTGTATAGACGTGCGTGCGTTTATGCGCAGTGCACGTGCGTGTCAACTGGTTGCGCTCCGTCAGCGTTGGATGGTGTGTGAGGTTTGTGTATTTGAACTGTGTGAAGTGAGTTGCGTGTATGCCTGCGTGGGTCTTCGTGCGCGGCGTGCGTAAATCATATCGTGCGGAGCATGCTGTACAATACAGCTGACACGTTGCTGATGAAGCTCACGGAAATTCTCGCTGATATCTCAACCAGGGAGTTCCGGCAGCTCATAAAACATAGGGAGGGCTAACTCGCTTTCCGCGATTGCGTTGAGTTCTAATTAAGGAAATCATAGGATTTCACGCCCTTTTCTGATAGAACGTTGCAGAATGC
>NW_014577485.1:235136-238582 GCF_000485595.1 Priapulus caudatus
CGTGCGTGTGTATACATGCGTGCGTGTGTATACATGCGTGCGTGTGTATACATGCGTGCGTGTGTATACATGCGTGCGTGTGTGTGACGCGTGCGTGCGTGAATGCGTATAGCTATGACGAATCAGATTCATGATCAGTGTGCCATGTAGAGGTATACAGTCGTTTTACATAGCCATTGTCACAGCTACTTATCTGTCACACTGCGCGGTCTGGTCATGTGTTCTTTCTGGTTTCTCTTCTACTATCCTGGGTTTTCTTTATGTTCCCGTGCAGTTGCACGAGGATCCATATCGCTGCCAGTAACGATCGTAGGTAGCGTTAAAGCTATATTTGCGAGATTCTTGCTCAGAAACACTCAATCCGAAAAACATGTAGCGAAATATAGTCTCACAGCGGATATATGACTGATTACACCTTGTTTGAGCTGCCTGGACATCTTAAAGGATGGGTTGCCTGGTGACCAGGAGGAGGGGGAGTATAAAAAGTAGTAAAACTGGTATGTTTTATGTAAAACTGTATGTCTACACCAGTAGACAGAGGGGAGTATGTGTCTATTGGTGAAGTAAGGAGGAGGAGGCCTGTGCCTGTACTGCATTGCCCACTTAAAGTATTATTTTCGAGTATAATCTCGTGTTTCCCCACTTTTACGACACTTACCGTTATTGCTTGAGTAACAGCAACTGCCTAGAGTATAGTAAGTAACGATAAATTGTATTAGAAGTTAGAACCTTCGTATTCACTAAAACATGCACTGTAACGAAGCGGCGATGTTACCCGTTTCAAAGTGGATTTGTTGCAGAGATGAAGGAAAACTTAAAAGTCCAAGCAGTTGTGTTTAGTAAATAGTATTCTTGTTTCTCAAAAGCCGCACCCCCGTGCGTGCGCACAGAGGCACGCATCCGCGTGACCCGCACACTCTCGTCCGTTTCTGCCTTTAACCAAGAACATTCCATTTATACGTTTCTAGCTAACAAAGAACTAGCTATTAATCGCGCGCGCGGACAACCACACCCGCTGCACACATGCACAACAACTGACTCTCAACCGTTTCTCGTCTCCATCATCCATACTACATCAAACGCGCTGCCGCCGACTAACCCATTACGCAACCACCTTCGCGACATTTCTAATCACCCAACTACTATTTCTAACATCTGCAAACCACACTTTACATTACCGTCCTTTCCTCCAAGACGATGGCTTTTATAAGCCTTCGACTTTAGCGTCCTCGCTAATCTAAAATAAACCCTAATCTTAATCCACCCTACGTACACACCCATGCACACTTTCATCCTACATACACACACATACGCACACGCACACACCTGTCTCTCATCCTGGCGATTAGACAAGCCTACATTACCCAAAATTGCTCGTACCCTTACTATACTAATACAATATCTCTTTCACTGAACACCAATACACTCGTACACAAAAATACAGTTTGAACAAAAATCTATATGACCACTCTTATACAACATCGATACCCAGATACACAGATACATAGATCGATGGGATACACAGCCCTTTGAAATCATCCCACTGACCACTGATATAATCCACATGCTTGACCCGAATTGCCAATTGCCACCATGATCTAAACTGTTCATTGCTTAACATACCGAGAAAAAACAACACAAGTCTCTTTTGCAATACCCCACAACAAAACACCTTGAAATAAAAAATACGAAATAAATACAATGGAAGAAAATAGATACCATAACATCACTGAAAAGAAAAGAAAAATCCCCAAGAGTACGTAGCTCCATCCACAACGAATATCACTAATGACCATATGCCTTCAATGTATGTGTGGCCGCACATAAATCGAAACCCAGGTTATTCGTAATACCCCTCTCCTCAAGATCCTTAAACAACCCTGCCATTATATATGTATGATATATGTATGCTTACTCAACATAATTGCTCCAGCTTACAACATATCTGCATCCTAAACTGCAGGATTCACACCTAATAACACAACCATTTACTCCCAAAATTCATATCTATCATATTCATATCTTGCTCAATCTATATTCACTATGGTCACCGATACCTTCTTGCTTATATGCTATAAGCAAACGTGACTCACAATATTAAGAAATAATAAAAATTAGCAGACTGCACCACAATATTTACAATCTATTTAAAATATGGGTACCCATACTCAATCATTCCTATATATGCTATCGATATGTAACAACAAAAAACACTGTTCACTCATTTACTGTATTAACATGCCTTTTATATGGTATAACAACATGTTCCTAACTAAATATACTCTGCCGTATTCAGAAGTCACATTTTTCCCAAAATAACTAATCATCTGTGCTTGCCATTATCGCGTTGCCAGCCTTCTATAGTATCCAACTATACACCTGTGCATAACTATATAGCATACGGTTATCTACTGGGCCTTCATTATGGCGTAACTGAACGAATCCTTATATCGTTCAGGTACGCCCTAGTATCTTAGGGTGCTTACACATCGAGCGTATCTATATCCCGTGCTCCCTGACACGTTATGTGGAGGATTCCCAGCATATATATGCTGCCACAGAAATCCCCCGTAGTCCTTCTCTCGGACCCGACCGTGTACGCGACTTGTCTTTACAGAGACATAACTTTAGCCGCGTATGCTAATCTCTTTTCCATGTGTTAAACGTGACGCGAATACGTTCGCGTAGGGCCCTCTTCGCCCTTTATCACACGCGTGCCACGGCTATCTATCTTAGCTCGTCTAACGCTCTCTATACCTTATGCACCCTATAACGCGTCTAGAAAGAAACCCGAGCTACATATAAGCAGCCTGTCAGCCGCGCTGTCCAGGTCTCCTATTCCGAGGGTCGTGCGGCTGATGGCAAACCACACCGGGGTCTCCCATCATCATTTGTGGCATGCGTGTTACACAAACATTCATTGCATCGCGTGCTCTATACCCAACGTTGTTACGTGTCTCGTTTGTTTCGCCAACCCCTCTCGCGATATTCAACTGCTGGGCATCGTCAGTACATGTGTACTCGACAGCCAGACAATGTCCCCTGTCCCAATTCACCACCTACCCGGGCGCTATGCTTCCTTGTGAACAGAGAGGACGAGACCAGCCTTTGTGTGTATTTCATCCGAGCTGCGGTTCACGAACACAGACTGCGATAGCGTAACCCTGTCTGCGCAGTCAGGGTTACGTTATCGCATTCACTGCGTGCGCTTCACGCCGTTTTTTCGCAGACCCCAGCACCGGCTGCTCCTGTTCGTACTCGCAATATATATATCAGGCGAGCGCACGCACGGATAGACGCGTAGCACGCGCGCACGCACGCAGGCACGCGCTCTCTCTTTCCCACATACACATACACCGGTCACGCACGCACGCACGCACGCACGCACGCACGCACGCACACACACACACACACACACACACACACACACACACACACACACACAC
>NW_014577485.1:240878-242773 GCF_000485595.1 Priapulus caudatus
CTACTACTACTACTACTACTACTACTACTACTACTACTACTACTACTACTACTACTACTACTACGCCTACTGCTACTGCTGCTTCTGCTCGGTGGCTGCTGCCACTTATTACAGTACGTAACCACTCTTCTAGCGGGATTACAAATACTGTATGTCGGTTAAGGGGTTATTATAGGCGAGCAATGAAGTACGATGTGTATGAATTCACGTTTTGTATCGATCAGGCGATTTGAGGAGCGCGAGTGCGGACGTGGGAAGGTTGTACCATTGAAAGAAACCCGAGCTACGTATAAGCTACGCGTACATGTATACATGTATAACTGTAATCTTGGACTAGAGCCGGCTCTGTCTTGGATCAGCTAATAGCGCCACCTATATATATCGGCCATATACTTCTCTCACAGAATCTCAGATGCTCTTTTGCTTGCAATTTTGTTACCGACAATTTACAAGTTTACCCATTCTGACATTCTCGCGGCACGATAAAATTTGAGGCTGTTACGATGTGTTCATATCTAATTTTCTATGCTATAACTCCATAAAGTAGTGTGTGTCCATAAAGTCTTATAGACATATTAGTGTTTATAAGTTGGTAAGATGGTTATAGGAGGACCAGTCAACTTCCTCCACTAAGAGTGAGGCACTTTGACATATACGACTGTCTAGCTGTAAATACGCGTTAATAATTCAATAATGCTTTAATATATACAGTGTACCGTGTAAATGCGCCGAGGCAAGCTAGCCGCCGATCTATTATATAATACACACGGCGGCATATTATATGAGCGCGTCGCGGCTTGCGTGCTGTTGTTACCTACCGACACATGCAGATGCCGCTCATTACATGTTCACGTAATCGCTGCAGCATCGGCGATAGCATCGTACGTACGCAGGGTTGTGTTGCGAGGAGAAATTTGCAATCGCTTTCATCGATGAAACCCCTTTTGGGGAGGGAGAGAGAGAGAGAGAGAGCTACAGCGTGTCTCAGCAGGGTATAGCAGCAGTAATAGTGTACTATAGGATCGCACGTTGTGCGTGACTTCCGTGAGTACATCTCTAATATAAATTGTCCCCATCGTTACGCACGTGAAAATCTCTGAAAATAGACGGAACTCAGACCGCCCGTGTGGAAGACGCGCGTGCCACTGCGTATAGCATCATTATTAGTAGACAGATTCCGTAGATTCCTACAGCGACTTCGTTCCTAGGTGATCTCTTCGAGGTTCGTAAAGAACGTTGCTCGTGCTGTTGAGGAAGCCATGCATGCCGAATGCCGATGCATGATGCGAGACTAGGCTCACGCAGTCACGCGCGTAAACATGCTCACACTGTTACCTCGTTAGACAAGAAGAAATTTTTGTATGCGACGGTCATTCATTATAATTTATTATTTGAGGCGTTCATATTATCCTTTACTATCATTTATTACTTAATGTTTATACGACCGTTTATTATGATATTATGCCCATTGCTATCTTATTCCTCAGGGAGGTAGCCTTCACGAGTAGTTGGTGTTAGAGGAATATATGTCTTATAATCAACATTGGACGTGTCGCATTTGTTTGCGTGCACATTCCCATGCTATTGCGTGTTCGTATTTGTATCGTGTGTAATTGTGTGTTTTTATGTATTATGTATTATGTAGTTTTAGTATAATCGCCCGAGTGATTATAGGAAATCCGGCGCGCTGATTGGTCGAGACCTAGGTTATTATTTTTCGATAATCACCTCTAGGGTTTACATTGTAGTGGCGCCAAAAATGGCGGCTAGATTTGTAAATGTTACGGACGCCGAAATTGACAAATTTAAAAAAAAATGCTGTCCCCAAAAGTACCAAAGATGTGACCAAAAAATTTGGAGTTAAACTATTTAAAGGTAGGTAGTTAAATTCAAGC
>NW_014577485.1:243607-246681 GCF_000485595.1 Priapulus caudatus
CACACACACACACACACACACACACACACACACACACACACACACACACACATACGCACGCACGCACGCACGCACACACGCACACTCACATACATACACACCACACACGCACGCGCGCACGCACGCACAAACACCACGCGCGTACAGGCACATGCACCGCTCACACGTGCACGCACGCGCGCGCACACAGACAACATCGCATCTAACTTTCGTGGTATATAGCAGCATTAGGCGGCGTCCTCGCTATAGGTGCGACAGCTCAGCGCTTACACAGCGACGCGGCACACAACGTGGCGCGGCCTCGGTTTTATATGTACACAGCTTGTAGTATGCGTATTGACGAGGAGCTACAGGGAAAATAAACACGACGCGTGCGCGCACATCCCCCCCTCCACACGCGTGCACGCACACACAGACGCCACATGTAACACAGGCGTATATTCACGCGCGCCGACATGTACACGCCGGTACCGCCAACCGCAACACCTTTGACTACCACACCACGCCGATTATGAATCGCACCAGCCCTGACTACCACAGAAGTCCTAATTATCGACCATACTTTCCATTATAACCACTGTTCCTACACCACCCCTTCCTACCTCACCACCAGACCTACCAAGCCACCCTGGACAACCATACCACCCCTCCTACCTCACCCACCCAGACCTACCAAGCCACCCTGGACAAACCATACCACCCCTTCCTACCTCACCACCAGACCTACCAAGCCACCCTGGACAACCATACCACCCCTTCCTACCTCACCACCAGACCTACCAAGCCACCCTGGAACACGGAACCAATAGCATGCCCTTCCGTACCGTACACCTAGAGGCGCCGCGGTGGCTCTGCGCCAAGCCCATCTTCCCGGACATACCATACTCACCCCTTCGGGTCCTTTAGGCCTCTACTACGCAGATGGCTATCCAAGCCCTCCGGCATGCGTTCTATACCTCCTCCTTCTATTATTGCCTTCGCCTCACTAGACGCTCTCAATGCCTACGCCTCTTCGTCGACACCATACCACCTTTCCGCCTACCCTCACCCCAGGACCCTACCAAACCACCCTGGACAATCGCATACCTCTTCCTACTTCTGACCGACCAGTTTTTTTTTTTTTTTTTTTCTTTTTTTTCTTTTTATTTTTTTTTCTTTTTTTTCTTTTTTTTTTTTTTTCTTCTGACACTTCGTTGGTTTATTTTTTTTTTTTTTTTTTCGTTATTCTTTTTCTTTTCTTTTTTTATTTTCTTTTTTTATCTTTTTTTTAATGTCTATGCTGATCCGAACCATACTTTCTTTTTTTCCTTTTTTTTTTTTCTTTTTTTTTTCTCTTATTTTTCTTTTTTTTGCGCACCACGCAGAGCGACCAAGCATCCGTGGACAATACCAGACCACCCGGCCGACGCAGCACGCGGAACCGACCACAAGCCACCCCGGGCAACCAGTACCCACCCGGCTGAGCCGCACCACCAGACCGACCAAGCACCGCCGGGCACACCAGGACACCCCGGCCGACCGCACACCAGACCGACCAAAAGCGCACCGCGGGGACAACCGACCCCCCGGCGCGACCGCCCACAGACGCACCAAGCCGCCCGGGACGACCAGACAGCCCCGGCGGTAGCCGCACCACGAGACCGACCAAGCACCGCGGGACAAACCAGACCACCCGCCGACCGCACCACACACCAGCCGGAGGCCCGCGAGACGCACTCCCGCACCACCCACGCCACGGATAGTACGCAGCCCTCGGAGCCCGCCGCCGAGACCACCTCCGACACCCACCCCGAGCAGCCCGCGGAGCCCGCATGAGACCACCCGCAGCCACCCACGCCACGACCAGCCCGGATGCCCGCCGGAGACACCCTCACAGGCCCACGGCAGGGGTAGCGCAGCTGCCGGTCGAGCCGGCGAGACAACCCGCACACCAGTCACGGTACCGAGGCCCGCTGAGGCCGCCGAGACAGACGCTGCCCACCGGACCGGCATGGCGACGCGCTCGCGCGAGACGCAGCCCGGCGAATGTGTGGTGTGGGCACGTCGCTTTCCGAGGCCACCCGTAGACCACCCAGCGTTTTTTTTTGTTTTTTGTTTTTATTTTTTTTTATTCTTTATTTTCTCCTTTTCTTTTATTTTTCTTGGCTGTTTTTTTCTGTTTTTGTTTTTTTTCTTTTCTTTTTTTTTTTTTTTTTTTTCTTTTTTTTTATTATCGTTCATCTTTTTCTCTCTCTACCTTATTTCTCTTTCCCAATGTTAACTATCGTCCCTATTGAGGGCCTCCTTTACTACCGCCATCTCATCCCACGCACTATCTTCATTTTTTTTTTCTTTCCTGATCCCTCTATACCACCCCCTTATCTCTACTCTCCACGCTCTCGCCACCATGTCCCTTAGGATTCCCTCCTATACATCCCCGATCTCTTACTCCGGCGCACTATCTTCTTATCCCTGTTTATATCCCTCCCATTATATCACCCCCATCCAGCCACTGACCATCCGTATCCTGATTCGTGATCCCTCTCTTATACCACCCTCCATCACCTTTCTGACAGCCACTACCATCACTCCTTGGATCCTCCTTTATTACTCCCCAACCACCCACTCGTTCCTACTGAACGTCCTGATCCACTCTATCCACTCCCACCACCCTACGAGGCGACTTACATCCTGATCCCGTCCATATACCAAACTCCTTCTCACCACCCACGCCACTTACATCCCTGATCCTCCTCCTATTACCATCCCCCACACCCACGCACTACCAATTCCTCTGGTCCCTCCATGACCATCCCCACCAACCCACGCCATATCTCATCCCTGATTCCTTTCTCCAGATTATTCCACCAGCTTACCTACTGCCACTATCAGTCCCTGATCCCTCCTATACCACCCCCACCACCCACGCCACTACCATCCCTGATCCCTCCTATACCACCCCCACCACCCACGCCACTACCATCCCTGATCCCTCCTATACCACCCCCACCACCCACGCCACTACCATCCCTGATCCCTGATCAGGGATGGTAGTGGCGTGGGTGGTGGGGGTGGTATAGGCCTCCTATACCACC
>NW_014577485.1:246691-251068 GCF_000485595.1 Priapulus caudatus
CCTATACCACCCCCACCACCCACGCCACTACCATCCCTGATCCCTCCTATACCACCCCCACCACCCACGCCACTACCATCCCTGATCCCTCCTATACCACCCCCACCACCCACGCCACTACCATCCCTGATCTCTTCTATATCACCCCCACCACCCACGCCACTACCATCCCTGATCACTTCTATACCACCCCCACCACCCACGCCGCCACCATCCCTGATCTCTCCTATACCACCCCCACGACCCACGCCACCACCATTCCTGATCACTTCCATACAACCCCCACCACCCATGCCACCACCATCCATGATTCCTCCAATGCCATCCCTAGCTGCCACTCACGCCGCCACCACTCCTGATCTCTTCCATACCATCCCCACCACCCATGCCACCACCCCTGATTCCTCCAATACCACCCCACCACCCATGCCACCACCATACCTGATCCCTCCCACCATTAACCACACCACCCTGACTACTACACCACCTATGATCGCACTCATACCACCCGATGCTTGCCACACCACACCTGCCTACAGCACCAACCCTGACTACTATACCACTACGATTACCAAACCACTTCCAGCCACCACGCCAGCACCTACTACTATGCTACCACTACTTCTCACATCGCCACCGTTCCCCACACTACCCCTGATCGCTTCCACGGCGAGGGGTTGTAAAATATGGAGTATTGTGTGTAGTTTGGCGGCAAAATAGTTCTTCCGTCCTCCGCCGTCTGGCCTCCGTCACCAGGCGTGTAGTGTGGCGAAAGCAATCTGCTGAATTGAACCGGTTGTGGGCGCGCGGGTAGGCATGCCTGCTCTAGTGCTCGCAGTTCACATAGTAGCTGTAGCAAGCAATCTAAGTCCGTGTACGTGTGCGTGTGTGCCTGCGTGTGCGTGTTCCTGTACGCGTGCGCGTGTTTGTGTTATGCAGGGTGGATACGGACAGGCTACGTGAATCGTTGTTGCATGAAGCTAATAACAGGGCTAGCCCATAATTCGAACATTTCTAGTCTTTGGCAGTATCGCTCTGGCCCGAAATACGCACGCGAACACACACACGAACACACACGCACGCAAACACACACACACACGCGCGCGCGCGCACGCACTCACTCACACGCACGCACGCACGCACGCACGCACGCACGCACGCACGCACTCATTGTCACATACACGCGCGCGCGCACGCACGCACGCACACACATGCACACGTACACACATGCGCGCATGCACGCACACGCACGCACTCAATGTCACACACGCACATGCACGCACGCACGCACTCAATGTCACACACGCACATGCACGCACGCACGCACGCACTCAATGTCACACACGCACATGCACGCACGCACTCACTGTCACANCATCTATCTAGCCACCTATTGCGTCCCTCCTCTCTCTCTTAGTATGAAATCCTGTGAAATCAAGGAAATGTCCGAATGTATTGCCAATTTTCTTCGTTCCTTCCGTGAACCATCAGGAATCGCTCAAATTAATTATACGCAGCTTTTATTTGACGCGTAAAATTACCTGTCAGCAGCGGACTAAAAGGCGTTTGCGGGCGCATGCTTAATACGGTGATGAAATTTCAGCTGTTCTTGTCAACGAAGCAAATATCGATCTATACGCGCGTGTCGATAAGGTAAAGATTATGCCACGCACTTGGTTTTGACTGATTTCATGGAAATAATTATCCCACCAGCGTTCACGTGGCTGTTCGATAGAAACATCGCGCAGAGAGTCTGAATCTAATTCGTCCTCACGTGTTTCTTACATGATAATTATTGTCATGATAAGCGATGTGCGCGATACGCGCCCGCGGCTTCGTTCTCATCTACATTACTCTGTCGTCAATTTGCGAGCGAACCCATTTAGATTCGGTTGGCACACTATTTTATTTAACAATTTCCAGCGCGCAATAAACCGCTGCATCCGTAATAAACGGGATCGACGGGTCTGCGGCTCGTGTTAGGTTTATATAAACGATACTCAGACCATATAAATAATATAGGTAGACTATAGGTCTCTCTCTCTCTNTTGATGTGGACCATGACCATATATATACTACTATATATATATATAAGTATATATATATTATATTATGACATTAATGACATTAAGTGAGCAACAACTCCTAATGGAGTATCACCAAAAAATAGTCACACGGTTTTTGATATTTTTTAAATTATGCAAATTAGCGTAGATTTTGGCAATTTCACTATGCATTTCAGTGTCTGCCTACGGCCCAATGATAACTCAAGAACCGTTTGACCCACATGTTTCAAATTGAATACAGTTGGTTACTCCTATGGGCAGAGATTTTAACTTCTATTGGAGCACGCCCAGTCACCTACTTTCGAGCCACGCCCCTTTTGGCAAAAATTGAAAATGGACCATCTAAATTTATTTCGATTTTGTTAAATTTTGGTATGTGAAGGGCTGTAAGCCTAGCCCAAAACATGTTGTTTACTCCTATGCGAAAGATGACACATCCTATTACGTTTATTTCGTCTAAACTGGTCAACATTATACAATATACCTATATACGTTGTAATATGTTTTTAGATTCCTTCTTTACAGTAAATTTGACTGAATATTTTATTGTTTTTATTGCGCCGATATTCTAAAACCAAAATGACCGATCATTTAGGCGGTAGATGCAATCTCTCGTCAAGATTTCAGACTTTCCAGATCTGAAAATTTATTTTTCGCATCTCAAAACTTACTGCAATATATCATGAGTCAAGAGTATTAATGGGAGATATGCTATATAATGGGCAGTTCTACCCAGTATAAGACTCTGCTGATATATCCCTCCTCCTCTTCTAGTCACACCCAAGGTGAGCTATCTAGTGTCATTGACCACTTTCATTTCTTCCGTTGTCGTATCTTGTAGACGGTCGGACGGTAGACGGTCCCTCGCCGCCGTACTTTCTCCAGAGACGGCTCCGATTCGTTGATTCTTTGACTCATTGATTTCTTTGAGTGTCCCTTGAAGACCTCTCCGACCCTTGTTTCATAAGATGTTCCGGTGATCCCCCTTCATAATCATTACGCCCTCCTCCTCCTCCTCCTCCTCCTCCTCCTCCTCCACCTCCTCCTCCTCCTCCTCCTCTTCCTCCTCCTCCTCCTCCTCTCATTGAGTCGTGCCTACGTAAATCCCCGACAAAACTAATGATGATACCAAATCATACCATAAAATTATAATATGCAAAATATACAAAATATGCAAATTATACCAAGTCCATACTAGAAAACTTTTCTATTATTATATGGGCTCTTGATTATACCCATCTCTAACAGCTAAACCCACTGTGTGGTATATGCCCCTGATGTCCCGTTCAAATACCAGCGGCTATAATACTGAGGCACGTCTTTTGGAAATAGTAAACCGTGCCCTCGTTGAAACCTCACCTACAGGCCCCCTCCCGTGAACAACCCCACACTGCTAGTCAATCGAAATCCCCTGCTGGTGACCTTCGCGAGACACCCACGCCGGCAACATTCTCAGCCCTCTCCACAACGAGACGTTTCGGAGACCCCCACATTGAGTCCTTCTCCCTCTGTCTGAGACCCCCACATTGAGTCCTCCTCCCTCTGTCTGAGACCCCCACATTGAGTCCTCCTCCCTCTGCCTGAGACCCCCACATTGAGTCCTCCTCCCTCTGTCTGAGACCCCCACATTGAGTCCTCCTCCCTCTGCCTGAGACCCCCACATTGAGTCCTCCTCCCTCTGCCTGAGACCCTCACATTGACTCCTCCTCCCTCTGCCTGAGACCCCCACGACGTTGCCTTCGCAGCGCTAAAACGTGCGCGAGCATCGGAACACAGCTGTGAGAGAGGTTGTAGTCGTATTTTTACACCCTGAGTGTGGATATCCTTACCATACTTCTTTTCCTCGCAGACCAATCGGGCGCGCAAGGTCACTGCTGGCGCTTCGTTGATGTTCCCTCCCCCAACAAAAAGAACACTAAAAATAAGTTTACCGTCTGTCCGTTGTTAGACGTGTTCATGTTGTTTCGAGTTATTAATAATATGGCTTTGTGGTTGGTGCGGGTGCGTGCGCAAAGAATGGCCCCATTTCTTTGTTAGGTGCAGTCGCGTAATTCGTAACTGTAGGACCTGTTAAGTTCTAGAAAATAATAATTCTGTTCCATAGGTGTCGCTGTAGGTACATCTGTGCATGTAGAGCGAAGCGATTCTTCCTCTTCCTCTGCCGATCTTCCTCACAGTAGCTAAAGTCGAAAATGAGTTTGTCGTAGTCATCGCGATTGGGGTTTCTCCCTCCCCCTCTCTCTTTCTCGCGCGTGCTCTCTCCCTCTCTCTCTCTCTCTCTCTCTCTCTCTCTCTCTCTCTCCCTCTCTCT
>NW_014577485.1:251717-258349 GCF_000485595.1 Priapulus caudatus
CCCCACACTCCCACACACACACACACACACACACACACACACACTCTCACACCTCCACACACACACACACACACACACACACACACACACACACACACACACACACACTCTCACACACACACACACACACACACACACACACACACACACACACACACACACACACACACACACACACACACACGCGCGCGCGCGCGCGCGCTAGCTATCTCCCTCTCTTCTGTCTGTCTGTTATCCTTGTCTCCTGTTTCACTTCCCTCTTCTCCTTTCTTTCGCTCAGTGTGCGCTTTCTTTTTTCTCTTTCAATCTCTCTCCCTATTTCGCTCTCTTTCTCTTGCTCTCCCCCTGATTCGCTTATTTCCTCTCATCTCTCCCGTTTTCTATCTCGCTGTCTCGCTCGGCTTGGGTGTGTTTTCCGTCACGTGAATCGCGGCCACCAGGCGGCATGCATCCGTCAATAGACGTACCCCATCGCTCGCTGAGCGCACGGTAGCTGGCTCTCGCTGCGCGCGCCGCTCTCGTGACGTCACCAATCGGCATGCGGCCGCGTACGCTGTGACCCACATGTTGAAAGGTCACACATATGATTACACGGCGCCCAATCAGTTCGGCCGCGCGCGGATGAAGCGGCGACCAATCGGATGCCGCGAGGCATCGATTCATTCTTTCGACCAACGGCGCGCGCCGTTGCGAAATTCCGCCAATTCAGGCATGGCGTGACGCGTGTGACGTCAGAAGTTTGCGCTGCGCGGCCGATTAGGTGGCGGCGTGCAGCCAATCGCGTTCGCGCAGGCCTGGGAAAATTCTCGCGTAAGCTACTACGCTACACGGTCGTGCGCTATTAATAGCTCGGCAGATGGCCAATGGCGTTACAATGCATGGCTACGTTGCTTGAATTGACGGATATCTGTCTCTCTCTCTCTCTTTCGCTCTGTCGTTCGATCGAACGATGTGAAGCGGCGTCGATGCGAATCGTAAACGATGTTGTCGCGATGTGTTTGTGCGTGGATACGTATACGGCCGACGTGTTGTTAGCGGCTGCAGATGTGACGATGAAGGCGACGGCTACGACGAGGACGATTATGATATAAACAGACATCGGGTTACCGGCGGTCGTTCGACATGAAACTGCTATTAAAGCAGACGTGTCATCAACAACGAGAGATAGAGTTAGAGAGAGATAGGGCTGACTGTTCACCCGCCCCAGCGTCGAACGGCTGTATCGTGCTATCCATCTATCGTATCCTTTTTCGAATCTACGCGATCAGTTCGGAGCTTGCGTCGAGAGAAAGCCTGTGGATTGTACGTCATGGCGGGTGTGACGGGTTCGGTCTTCGTAGCCGTGTCGTTGTTGTTTGTGTTTATGTTTGCGTTGTTGTCGGCGAGTCGGATGGATTGCGCTGCGAGTGGATCCGGATCTGGGTTGGCGCTCGGGTGTAGAGTTACCGCAGCGCGCCCGCTAGACTTGTTGTGATGGTTGTTTTGGATCGGTTCCAGGAATTACCAGTTTGAATTATTTCGTCGAAGGCAGTTGACCCGTTCGGCGAGCGTATTGTTGTAATCTCGCGCGCGTAGCGGACGCATCTCTACTTTATTGTGTCATCGAACTCTAAGAGATTCTGCTGCCGATGTTGTTGATGCCAGCAACGAGCGACCCTTGTAAAGCGTTATTATTCGTCTTGGGGTGGGCGGCGGCGGCAGTGGTGCCGGCGTCGTGGGTTGGGTGCAATACAGCCAGCAGGCGATGATGAACGATTAGCCAATTCGTGCGTACTCGGTTGAATTTATTCCTAGTGTTCGCGATTAATGGGTTATAGCTTCAGCTTAGCTCTAGAATTATAGCCCTTCGCTCTGCCACGGCCTGTGGCGGAGCGAAAGGCTATAGTTCTAGAGCTAGCTTCAGCTATACCTATACTATCTCGATTAGTTAATGGTCTCCTAGTATTAGGTATACTACAACCTGTTTATCTACAACGTTGAGGAACGGATGACTTGGTGGTGTCGTTGTAGTAAAAAATCAAGACGGTTTTTCTTGGTCTTGTCTCTTACAGAAATGTCTCTTAAAACGCACAAACCCAAAGTATAACATGATATTTATCAATTTAATTTAATTTAATTAGGGAATCTGTGAGGCATAACGTAGAAGCCTATTGCTAAGAATTACGATTTTAAGAGTGAACTAGATTGAGTAACCCGCGCTTGTGTGTGTAGGGGGAGGAGGGGTGAGACGGCGTTCAAGTTAGTGTTTGTGTTCCTGTTTGTGTTTTTAAGGTAAAGGGTCCTTGTAGATCCTAGCATCGTATGTTAGGGTGGGTACTACCGTAGAAAGCATACATTGCACTACGTGACGCATTCATGCACGGACGCGCGACGGCACGCCGTTTGTTTTGGCCAAGCCATCACGAGCTGTTTTGTCATATCCTGTCGCTGATTCCGTGAGAGGGAAAGTCGCAGTGTTTGTCTATGGGAACGGCGCGTTGGTTGAGTCAAACCTGCTATACTAAAACGCGTATCCGGATCAAATGTGGTGAAATAGTGGTACAAAGCAGCGATGTGTCACACGGGTATAATATCTGTAATCATCAGTCACCAACGCAAGCCAGAGGTACAAGGCGCAGGCATTAGAATCCTATCAAATTGAACGGGGTGGGGGGGGGGTCGGTGTGCGAATTCTAGGTTATGGTATCACTGCTGGGTGTGGTTCCAATGGGTTAGTTTCTAGTACTTGGGCGAAAATAGTTGACGCCATCTTTGGAATGGACAGTTCGTGGTGCTGAGAGGGTCTATGTTACGTTGGCGTGTTGACAGTGCTACGAGCTTCTACATTATCGAGATTAATGCAGCCGGGCTTGTATCGATTTCGCGCACGATCGGCGCGAGGCCACGTCTGCAAATTAATTGGAAAACACGTCGTTGCATCGCGTCGTCGTCGGTGGCGCCACCGTCGCCGGCTGCGGTGCCGATACAGCCTTAATCTTTCAGCTAATTAAAAAAGAAAAAACCGCGCCTTCTCAGCTGACGATGGTGGATGCTGTTGGAAGCGCTATGCATGCGAGCGGCGTCGTGCACGTGTCGGCCTGCTACGATATTTGCTGGCTTCTTTCACGGCAGCAAGAACATCGATTTCACACGCGAGGCATACGTACGTCGTACGTCGGGCGTGGGCGCGTGGACTCAGCTAGCGCCGCTGGCTGCTATATATATCAATACGCGCTCGCTCGATTGATATAGGGGATCACACCGCGGACCCGTGAATAGAGGCGCGCGCAGCGGGAGCCTCGCTATCGTGCCAACGAGCTGCTTGCATAAATTACCCGGCATGCCGTAGCTCGATCGTGTCGTCTACGCGCGCGCTTTCTCGCGCACGCTCTCTCTCTCTCTCTCTCTCTCTCTCTCTCTTCCCATCTCCCTGCCCCTCGCGCTCTCTCCCACTCTCTTTCTTGCTCTCTATGTCTCTTCCCATCTCCCTGTCGCTCTCTGTCTGACAAAGATTGCTCTCGATCCGTCTCTGCGTATGTTTCTGTTATTACGTGTTCAAGAGCTACAACGCGCGGGTTGCGCGGCGAATTGACTGACAGGTGCTGCCCCCTCGCGATCCCTTGCTCGCCTGCTGGCTGGCGCTCTAGTCTGATCCCACGTGGCAAGACGCCCATGCCCGACTGCGGGTTCTGTTGCCGGCCTTTCACGCACGATAACGCCTAGCGATAGCAGGGACGGGGTCGTGCGCCAGGGAAGAGTCGCTCGTGACCGCGGCCTGACTTGTTTTGTTACATTTTGTGACTGCCTGCGCCCTGTGGGTGTTGCTATCCCCCGGGCGTGGAGGGAGGGTCACGTGATACAGTTGACGTATACTTCAAAATCATTACTCATGCGGTAACGCTAACTCCAACACCTCCAACGCTAACCATAACACTAAACATATATATATCGGAGCGCTATATATAGGGGGTGTGATCCACAAAAATTATCTATGGTGTGGGGACAGATATCATGATGCAAAAACCCTAACCCTAACACTAACCCTATCCCTAACCCTAATCCTAATCCTAACCCTAACCGTAACCCTAACCCTAACCCTGACCCTAACCCTAATCCAACACTATCCTAACACTAGTGCTGACACGTTGCGGTAACCTCCCTCCACGCCCGGGGGTAAGCTACGCTTCCATGCGACGACAGCGCCACGCAGCGGTTTCACACCGATAATTCGACTGCGTCGAACTTCACGAGATGCCTCCGCGAAACTAAAAAGTCTTCGGTACTTTCGTTGATATTTTCGTTTTTATGACCGGGCTCGTTTTTTTTTTTATCTCGCCTTGACAACGTCAAGTTGAGCTATTGCCATGGGGTGTCGTACGTCCGTCTGTCCGTCAACATTTGGTTACGGTCAACGATAACTCAAGAACCGTTTGACCCACATGTTTCAAATTGCATATAGTTGTTACTCGTATGGGAGAGGTTTGAACGTCCTATTTTGGAGCACGCCAGTCGACCTACTTTCGAGCCACGTCCACGTTTTGGCAAAAATGGAAATGGCCATAAGTCAATTCAGGTTCAACGGATTTTGCTCATTTCTAGTATGTGAATGAATAAGGACTGGCCCCAAAACATAGGCTAACGCTCCATTAGGAGTGTTCCCAATTTTGATATCACTGATGATTAATGATTAATGATTGATAATCCTAACCCTAACCCTAACCTAAATGACATTAAACCACAAACTAATATATGACCATGACCATATATATATATATTGACGGACAGACTGACAGACGGACGGACGGAGAGGAGACGTTAGACTTTTAGACTGGCGTACCGCTCGCTCGTTCCTGTACCGACCGGCCGGTTTTTTTAAACGTCGGCGCCGCTTTCCGAATGCGCGGGTGCGCGTAGCGAGAGACAGGGCGAGGGAGAGCTGGGCTGGAACCAGTCGAGTAATTCCTGAGATACGTTGACCTTGATTTGCGATCCGTGACGGTAACAAACATCGTGACGCGCGGGGGGGGGAGGGAGGGAGTGCGTAGCCGCGTGACCGCGTGTGCGGGCGGCGAAAACGCATTCTTTTCGATTGACGAATTCGCACTTTGTCATGTTCATTCTCGTTCTCTCCGGTTGTCTTACCGTCTCGGTCTGTTTGTTTGTCTGACTGTCTGTCTCTCTGTCTGTCTCTCTATCCGTCTGTCTATCCGTCCGTCCATCCGTCTGCCTATCTGTCTTTTTCTGTCTGCCTGTCTACTTGTTGTTCTGTATAATGTGTGTATGTGTGTTTGTGTGTGTCTGTCTGTCTTTAATTCTGTATGTGCGTCTGTCTGTGACTTTCCGTGAGTCAAGTCTGTACGTTTGTCTGCCTGTCAAGTCCTAATACCCACAGGCACTTGGGACAGAGTCAGTAAAAACTGAAAATAATATGAACGCACGTTCACAAATACTACCGTACTTCTCAATTACAGTTCCACTGTTGTGTCACTGTTGTACATATCAAATTTCCTTCATAAAAACTAACGCCGAACGCTCCCGCACTCGCCGCTGCGAGTCTCCATTATAATGATAATAATTTAATAGTGTAACTGTAATTGAGAGACGGTAGTATTTGTTAATGTACGTGCGTTCATATTATTTTCAATTTTTACTGACTATGTCCCAAGTGCCTGTGCAGATTCTCATTTCCATTTGACGTGCATATAGCCTTGTTTACTCGCTGCTGATAGCAGCTGAAACGGATCGCGCGGGCACGCGGTAACTATAGCAACATAAATATTGCGAGAGTCGGTGGCTGTAAGCTGAATGAAGTACGAAAACAAATACGTGCTAGAGCGTTGAGGCCATTAGGGGTTAATCCATTCGTGGTCATCCAATCGCCAATACGTGTGTTTGACCAATATGTCGACTCGCAGTCAGAAAGATTTTTGTCATTTTTGACCCTTGCAAACGTCTGCTGCTGTTGCAGTGAGTGGGTACGTGTGCTGCACAGCTTTAATGTGGGTATGTGTCCTGCACAGCTTTAAGGTTGGCGTTTCTGAGGCCAGCAGAAGCGGCTACTACATATGCGAAACACGGCACATGGAAGTCGCGGCCAGCATAAAAATAGCACGTTCCTCATATAGTCTGGGTCTAGATATTAGTGGCTCACGCGGTGAAGCTGGCAATTGTGTCTACCTTCTATTAACTGCGAGTAGAAGCTATTCAGACACGAGGAATGTGAATGGGGTTTTATACGGATGCCGTGTAGTGATACGGAGACGGAAGACGGAGTGATGCTTGTTATCACTGTCTCGTGCAACGAAAGATCACCGCAGAAGGTGTAACTCAACGGGAAAGAGAGGGAGAGGGGTAGATGGAGGGAGGAAGGGAGGGAAGATGAAGGAGTGGGATATGTTTAGAGATTAAAGGGATAGGGAGAGAGTGAGAGACGGATGGGAGAGAGGCAACAGAGGGGGAGGGAGGGAGGAAGAAACATAGAAAGATCACACACACGCGCACGCACGCATGCACGCGCACACACGCGTACACACACACACGCACACTACTTTTATGGTAGTTGTCTGAGTGGACATCCCACAGTGACGGTTCATCTCTACCGTCTTCTTACTTTTTCTCTTCTCTCTCTCTCTTTCGCGCTGTCGTTCGATCGA
>NW_014577485.1:258609-266213 GCF_000485595.1 Priapulus caudatus
CTCCACTAACGAGTCTAGGGAGTCGCCTAACCCTAACCCTAACGCTAACCCTAACCCTAACCCTAACCCTAACCCTATAACCCTAAACCTAACCATATTGGCATATCAAATAGTGACCAGGGTACGTTCCGGTATACCGGACCGTACCCAGGGTACGTTCCGGCAGTACCCTGGGGGACATAGACCCTATGAGCGGCAGGCGTGGGCTGTAGGTGGGAACACGGTGCAGTGAAGGTCTAACCGACCTACGTCTTGCTAGTTTTTTTCCAGTAGAGCTTTCCCATTAGTCTGTGAACAAAGATAAAGTACATCTTCCCGTATAGAGTGTGTATAGGTCTGTACGCATGGAGCGACACATGGGAGGTTGTTTTATGTTATTTTTTTTATCATGAACATAATTATATATATTCTTATTATCAGGAGCTTATAAAAGGATTCCTTATTCCTTTTATAAGCTCCTGGTATTATGCACATATTACGTTCAAGGTGTTATATATTGCCAGCCGCTTCTACTGCCTTAACTAACTTGCAATCCAGGCACTACGTTGGTCCATGTCCCAAAGCGATGAATTGTGATTATTCAAGTTAATGGCAAAGTCCAAGTGGAAGAAAGGTATCAAAGCAGAATCGTTCGTGCTAAAACATTCCGTTGGGAGAAACGTCTGAAACTTTACGATCCATCGTTTACGAATTTTTTCGCTTCTAAATTTGGTCGGTTACGTTAATTTATGTTACAAATTTCGACGGTTATAATATATATGCGTATATTATCGATCATCTAAGCAAATTTTCGTTTCTTTAAGAAACCTGAAGGGATAGCTCACATGTTAGCCTTTATATGTAGTAGTGGTAATAATAATTACTTATTAACATAATAAGTAATTATTATAAGTAATAATTACAAGCCCGCGAAATAGTTCGGTTTAGTACATTTTTAAGCGGAACTATCGGACGTGCGCACCTGCCTATGAGCGTAGATCACATAATGGCGACTGTGTTTTGAAATCATGCTCATATTTAGCGTTTCTAGGCTGCTGGCCCAGATAGTTCTCTGTGATCAGCTGATACGCGCATACAGGATAATATGTTTGTACGTAACTTGTAAAATGTGTCAACCCACGCGGTACAGTAGTCGGTGCTGCTGTTGCTCCGTGGCTGGCTGGAGCGGATGTACGTAACAAGTGCTCCACGTCGTACATACATGTATTATTCAACATTTCTAGAGCTGCAGCTGGGCCTGGCCAAGTCAACTAGCAGCGATTCGGTCGCACGTAAGTCCGAGAGAAATGCGCGCGTCGCTTTCCTTCCCTCATTACGAAAGTGCGAAGACTACGTCGTAGTGTTTACTGGTGTATCGTTACATGGCCCGAGGGTACCGCTGGCGACCTGCTAATGCCTACGCAATCTCTCTCGTACAGCCACCTAATTACTACCTCGGATTTCGCTTAAAAACGTTCGAACAACTGCGTCTACTGCAGGTGCTAATTTGGACTCGCTTGCAATTTGTTTCCACATTTGTGTACGTAGCACGGTAAAGAGCTGGCCGATGAAAGCACAAACAGACCGCGTATCTTGGTAGTTTTTACGAGCTTTTTATGACTCGAGAGAATGTTGACGTCATTGTCTCAAATTGAATATCAAAATGATTAAGCAATTTCCATGTTCAGTCAGTAAATAGGAGATGGATTAGAACCACTACATCACTGGCATGGTGAAGTAGCTTATAGAAAACTGCCTCCAGAGTTGCGATTGTTTTATATGGCTGATGTTGTTGTTGGCAGTGTGCAGACGTTTCCTGATTTGACATGATTAACATCCTTTTTTCAATTATTAATAATAGTTTTAAATGAATAGTTTTCGAATACCGTTTGCAATTTGTCATACTTCGTATGTGATTAGTATATATTGTTGTTCTATAATTCGTATATTGCGACAGGCAAAATTTCACCAGTGCTGTGAGTGTAACATTGAAATTATCATGACGATAAATTAACATGAAATTATCATGACAATAAATCTCAAAGCACCTTGTAAATTAAATTGGGATTTTGCATAGTGTTCCGTCATATGTGTCTCATCTCCTGACAGTCGCCGGTGTCGTGTCGTTGCAGCGTGGAACCAGGTGGACGCAAGGCCGATCCCGGTATTCCCATGGCATTCTCTGGTTCCTTTTTTAACGAGTAACACGCATTCGGAGCCACCTCCTCCCACAGGCCAGAATCTCAGCCAAGACCCAGGCAATCAAAGTGGAGGAGGTAAGTGTCTGTCTCCGCTATTTAATTCTTCCAACGATATCAGTTTCACTTGCTAATTCATCACTGCGATAGGTTTTCCCTAATACGTCTGCTCCTCTCGGGTGGGTTTGTCCCAGATAAATCCCCTCTTCTATGTGACAGTTTGTTAGTTTGCCCACAAACTATATACTATCGATGCTTGTCGTATCAACCTTTTAATCGCATGTTTAAATGCTATAGTGATTGCAACATTACCATCAACTGACTACCGAGAGCGCGAAACACTGGCAAAGGCTGTAAACAGAATAATATAGCTAATTTAGTATGACTCCCAAAGGGAACACACGTTTCTCTTCCTAGTATATTGGAGGGAATTTACACTGCAACGCACATACATGTGCCTGTGGGCCTTCACAGTGGAATGGTTATTATATTCCAGGCCAGAGTATAAATACTTCCGCTACATCAGCGAGTGTCACCTGATTCTCTTATAAGTGTTATTTGATAGGATATTGTGAGATGCCAAATATACACTATATTTTAGGATCTTATAACAATATCTTATAATATAGTGTATGTGCTGATATCCTGTAATATCCTAACCTATAAAATCTGATCAGAAGTGAAAATAAAATAGTGTTTTCGACAAACAGTTTCAAACAAGCGTGTTTTAATTGAACTGTTTTCATTCACCTCCGATCTCATAGTGAAGTGTTTATACATCCCCGTAGTTGTCTTCGGTCCGGCGTGCGTTGGTCGTCTGACAACCCCCGCTCGGCTCGCTCTTTCATGCGCAGACGATGACGACGACGTCTTCACGGAGCCGGCTGCGGAGGAGTCGAGCAACCAGCCGCCGGCCTCGATCGCCGAGGACGACGCCGCGAGTCCTGAGGGCTCGCCGACGGTGGCGCTGTCGACGAAGCGGCGGACGCAGTCTCTCAGCGCGCTCACGAAGAGCGAGGAGCCAAAGTCTCCCCGAAAGGTGAGTGGTGATTGTATGGCAGGAGGGAGGGAGTGGGAGAGAACGGGAAAGGGGGAGTGGGAGAGAAAAGGAAAGGGGGGAGTGGGAGAGAACGGGAAAGGGGGAGTGGGTAAGAAAAGGAAAGGGGGGAGTGGGAGAGAAAGGGAAAGGAGGGAGCGAAAGTCTCCCAGAAAGGTGAATGGCGATCGTGTGGCAGGAGGGAGGGACTGGGAGAGAAAGGGAAAGGAGGGAGGGAGCGAAAGTCTCCCAGAATGGTAAGTGGCGAGTGTGTGGCAGGAGGGAGGGAGTGGAAGAGAAAGGGAGAGGAGGGAGTGGGAAAGAAAGGGAAAGGAGGGATCGAAAGTCTTCCAAAAAAGTGAGTCGTGATTGTATGGCAGGAGGGAAAGAGTGGTGGCAGCAGGAAAGAAGGAAGCCAACGTCTCATAGGAAGACGAGTGATTGTGGGGAAGGAGGGAGGGAGTGGCGGCAGCAAGGAACAGAGGGAAGGACAAAAGGGAGCAAGTGAAAGGTGGAGGGAAAGGAAGACCCCGTGGTGAAGATGAAGGTGGAAATAGTGAGCACATTGGATGAGAAGATAGGAGGGGGGAAGCCCAGTAGTGAAGGAAACATATGGCCTAATCAAGACTCGAAGCAGAGGATGTGATTAAAAGGAGGCGCCAGCAGGGAAAAAGTCATAGAAGAATGGAGAGAGTGGGCGCAGAATAGAGGTGAGGGATGGTGTGACCCAAGAGAGAAGAAGATTGAAGGAGTGGTCTCACTAGATAAGTGGATGAAATTAGTGGACACGAAGGGAAGAAAACGAATGGATCCAACGGAGAAGTGGAGGAAAGGAGTGAGCTCAGCAGTAAAGGAGATAGGTGTGGGTCTAAGGAAAAAGAAGGGAGGGAGTAAGCCCATAAGAGAGATGCACACTTACGCGGTGTGTTTAGAAAGCTAGCCGTCGGATTCTGCGAGCTCTGAGCTGTGCACCACCGTGCCTGACTAATTGGTTTACTGGTAAGTGGATGAGCTGAAACCCATTTGAAAAAAACATTAAATATCTCGTGGAGCTCAAGTAATTGCAGTAAGAAGACATAGAAAAAGAAGAAGTAGAAGAAGAAGAAGAAGAAGAAGAAGAAGAAGAAAGAAGAAAGTGGCGGCGGCAGAGATGATGAAGATGACGACGACGATGACGGCAACAACACTAACAACAATAATAATAATACTGCTTTTGCTAATGTACGCAATACGTTAATTTGCCAACAGAAAATAGCTGGCGAGAAAATTCCGCGCAGAAAATCTGTTTTTCTGTGTATGGTAAACTCTTTTTTGTGCAAGTGGTCGTACAGTGCGTATACAAGCGAGTTAACGTGTATTTACACTCCATTGCGGTGCCGTAGTGTGTGTTATTGACAGACAGATGGATAGATGAATGGATGCACAACATGTATATTCTATAACAAATTTTCAAAAGTGCACTTGATATCATTCGACATTATATATTGAATTTGATGACATTTTTTTTAGTACACTAATAAGTTAGAATAGTTTGGATTAAGTGCGTGAGGTTTGGTTTAGAATATAGTCACGCATAGAAATCCTACACGATACTATATTTGGTCATTAAAATTAATTTCATTTTCCTATTATAGGCTAATAGTAAAAGGTGATTTAATGTCAAAGTCTCAGTCCGCCTTCTCTGCAATCACATCAGATGACGATTTCGCCTGTGCTCCTACTGTTGTTACAGTATCCATTGATTCCGCTTTAATATTTCAGCAAATGAGATTTTTATAAATACATAAGTACATACTTTTTTTAATCTTTGTTGCTGGGGAATCGGGTGTGCACGATACACATGTCATGAGAGCTCACTTGCGCATAATCGCAACGAACTGTGTGAGCTTATTTCGCATTAATATTTGCAATTTCAGGTTATCGTTGATTAATATTATCGATCTTAGGGACATCACTAGCATTACAGCTATTGTTCCTTTAGGTTGGAACGCACTCGAAGCTTCAACGTGTTTGCTTCACCACCTCTCTCAACTTTATACAAACCGTTTGCACATGTGTCAATGCTGCAGTGTTCACCTAGCACGTTAAAGTTTTCAAATGAAAGTCAATAATACACTGTTTTCCAAAGTAAACACCCAACTGCTCATGTTATCACAGGGCATGCTGGCACTTTTGTTTGCCGAAAGCTGAAAGCTGCGACCTAGCTAGGTCACTGGGTTACACAATGTAAAGTTGGCTTATTAGCAACGGGACGCTTTTCAGATTCACATCTCATGAAGCACAGCTACACAGCTGATACCGACATAGGTTTCAAACCTAACATAACATGCGGCAGCGGCGGGGGTGGGATGGGTGGGTGTGGGGAGCGGGTGGGGGTCGAATTTCAATATTGTTCATGGCAAGGTAGGTGTTGCCTTCTGCGTAATCAGTAATTTTAGAGGAACGATAACTGCATGTTGCAGGGTAGCAATACAAAACATTCCTTCCAAAGGAAAGGTTGTCATTGACGGAGATGAATGCTGTCTCAGTAAAGACGAACATTGTCTCACTGTAAACGAATGTTGTCTCCTTACTAACGAATGGTGTCTCATTGTAAACGAATGTAGTCTCCTTACTAACGAATGGTGTCTCATTGTAAACGAATGTAGTCTCCTTACTAACGAATGGTGTCTCATTGTAAACGAATGTTGTCTTCTTACTAACGAATGGTGTCTCATTGTAAACGAATGTTGTTTTTTTACTAAAGAATAGCGTCTCATTGTAATCGAATGTTGTCTTTTTACTAAAGAATAGCATCTCATTGTAGACGGATGGTGTCTCACTGCTGACGATTGCTGCTCTCTCATTGCAGGCGAAGGACAAGGATCACATCCGGCGGCCGATGAATGCCTTCATGATCTTCAGCAAGCGTCACCGCGCGCTCGTGCACCAGCGTCACCCGAACCAGGACAATCGCACTGTGTCGAAGATCCTCGGCGAGTGGTGGTATGCGCTCGGCACGCACGAGAAGCAGAAGTACCACGAGCTCGCCTTCCAGGTGCGACACCACTGCAGTGGAGAGAAAAGGGGGAGGGAGAGCAAGAGAGAGTAAGAGAGAGGGTTAGCAACCGAGTGTGTGTGAGAGAGATAGAGCAAGACAGAGAGGGGGGGAGAGAAAGTGAGAGAAAGGGAGAGAGAGAGAGAACAAGAGAGAGCGTGAGAGTGAGAAAGTGAGAGAAATCATTTCCTTACTGCCTCAGATCGCAGAGGTGCTTTACACCCTCACTCGCTCACCTCAGTATTACCCTCCCTCTGCTCCCTCCGCGAAATATATCGGCCTCCATGCTATTCAGGTCTCATCATGCCACTACGTGTGAAAGCTAGAGTAGCGCAGAAGGTTCGGATTTCCCAGCATGCACAGAAGTATGCTTTTCACATACATTGCTTTACTCAAGACGAAAAAGCACACGACGTTAAAGCAGATGATTTTGCTGTCAACAGTCGAGCAGTACGCCCCCACTGCACTCTCATAATACGGACCGCACAGTTTCATTAACAGCCACTGACACTAGCTGACTCCATCTATTAACACCATACGCACTAGTTTGTGTGTCTTTACATTCTAGTGCTCGTTCTCTAAAAAATTCCCGCCGCCGGCAGGCACGTCAGCTTCAAAGAGTGAAGGCTGAGTTGTGCACTGTCGTGAGCTTGAGGATGCTGCACGTTCGCAGCCGTCGATAGACGCCATTCTCTGAGCACTTCCACGGCCATCTATCCATGACTCACGTGGCTGCCCTTTCCGAGCTCGCAGTCCTTCCGCTCCCTCCCGGCCCGCCTATCCCTTCCATGTTTTTGACCCCCTCGCTATCTCCTCCTCATCTCTTCAATCAACCATACAGTCAGGAAGCCTGAGTGGGGCGCACACGCAGGACGTCGCACACGGCGTTGCGGCGTAGTAAAGGGATGGCACAGTGGGCCTCGAAGAGGAAAAAGTTTCACGAACAACGGCCAGTACCGCAAAAGTGTCCCAGTGCTGACTGGTTCGGGACCGATACCCATCCCGAGGGGAGAGTTAAGACGCGCGGTGGCGCGTTGCGCTTGCGCGGTGCGTTGTGTGGGGGAGCGCGATTGAAGGTTGCGGATTGTGCGTTCGCGTTTGTGAGCGTGTGTGTCGTTGTTTGCTGTGCAACATTTTTTTTTCAATATATAACAAACACCGTTTGTGTACATACTTGTGTTACCAATTGTATATATTGTATAAGATTGTTTTGTTGATTCCGCTCTGTTGTTTGCTCCGGGATGTCGATGTATCATCATAAACATTCCCAGAGAAGTACAGCAACTGCCTATGAATGTATGTTTGAAGTGATTCACGAGGGGATCATGATTATACAAAATAACACTCGATCAAT
>NW_014577485.1:266238-278061 GCF_000485595.1 Priapulus caudatus
GAGTGAAGAAGAGTGCGAGAGAAAGAGAAAGAAGAAAGATTAAGAGAGCTGGATGAGGACAGAGAGAGAGAGGGGGTGGGGGGGAAGAAGAGAGTAGAGAGAAGAAGAGAGAGGAAGCGAGAGAGAAAAGAGCGGAGAGAAAGAAAAAGAGCCGATTGAGCGAGACAGCATTGTGCCATTGTCACTGTGCTTACTGAGTCATAAATTTATCTGATCAATGTTCTGATAACTCTGACTGGATCATGTTTATGCTGAGAACAGGCAAACTACAGTATCTATGTGGTAAGCCACTCCATGCACTGTGTATTGTTCTTGACAATGAACCCTACTGCACCCAGGTGAAAGAGAGCTCATTTCAAAGCTCATTCCGATTGGAAGTGGGCGCAGCAAAAAGAAAGGAAAATCCACATGGCTCAGTTCTGTTTCAGGAGTGGGAAGAACCCAGTGAATCAGAGGATTTCCATCCTACATATCTTGCAAGGTCATCATATCCCCCACCTACCCCCC
This sequence comes from Priapulus caudatus, assembly GCF_000485595.1. Lineage (NCBI taxonomy): Eukaryota > Metazoa > Priapulida > Priapulimorpha > Priapulimorphida > Priapulidae > Priapulus > Priapulus caudatus. The sequence continues at coordinate 266,746 of NW_014577485.1, forward strand.
AGCTATTCGCTGCTCACAGTCTATCACTGCTATGCTATTCTTCTGCCTCTGCCTCCCTTCCTCCCTCGATTCTCCTAAACATGCTACCCCGATCGCTTGCCCAATGTTTAACTCCTCCGCTACTCCTCTTTGTTATTTCTATTCTCGTTCCTCCGCATCTCGCCGCATTCTTCCATCCTATGCCATCACTCCCCTGGCTGCCATTCGAGCTCCTCTCCCTCCGCCATATCCCATCCATGTTTTTGACCGCTGCTATCTTCTCCTCTTCCCATCAAACCACTCAGTCTACGAAATCTGAGGATGTGACTTTACGTTTGCTATTATCATCGGTTGAACAGTGGCTCGAACCAAGCGGTGGTTATCAAAATCCATAATCGATTTCATCGAAATAAATGTCAAACTATAAATGCATGTTTACTACTATACAAGTTATCCTTTATTAACATACATGTATTATACACACAGTAGTAAACAGTGCAAAACAAACAGTAAACAGCACACACGTACATGCACACGACGTTACGCCCACGCAGGCATTCAACACCCCGAGTAACCGATTGTAACCGATCATCGGTTACTTGGGTCCAACCAATGATCGATTACGATATTACAACCGATTGACAACACTATGTTTGGCTCTTGTACGTAGCATAGCAGACCAGTCTGTTCTCCATTAGTAACGAAAGTCTGCATCATGTGTGACAACTTTAGCCTCCATTTAATCGTGCAAATAGAAATACATAATTAATCATATGCATATATAGTCCCAAGTGCTAGTGTTCAAAGTCACGCCGCTGTGTAATTTCACCCCAATTGATGTAGCGGGCTGAGGAACGTGGTATTAATGTGTGTTTTCTTTGTGACACCTCTGCAGCTGACACGACGGTCAGAAGCCCTGGCCAACCTACCACCGAAAGTTGCTCAACGCCCCCGAACATGTTTTCGAAGCCAGATGTAAGTGAGATGACGCACCGACATGGTGACAATGTCATCTAATCGCTCTCGCTATTATTGTTCATTCTGAGACTCATTCTCATTTATTCATTCTCATTGTTTAGAGCGAGAGAAAGAAAGAGAGCCGATTGTAGCGAGGCACATTGCCATTGTCACTGTGCTTCTGTGCATAAGATGTATCTGTCAAATGTGTCTGATACTCTGACTGGATCATTGTTTATGCTGAGCAGCAAACTACAGTATCTTATGTGGTAGCACCCATGCACTGTGTTATTGGTCTTGAGCAATGACCCTCTTGCACAGGTGAAAGAGGCTCATTTCAAAGCTCATCCCGATTGGAAGTGGTGCAGCAAAGAAAGGAAGAAGTCCACTGCCTCTGTGTCAGGAGTGGGAAGGAAGCCCAGTGAATCGGAGGATGTTCCACCTACTATCTTGCAAGGTCAGTCATATCCCACCTCCCCCAGCTATTCCCTGCTCAACGTCTATCACTGCTATGTATTCTTCTGCCCTGCCCCTCCTCCCTCGTTCTCCATGCTACCCCCTCTGCTCCCCATGTTTACCCTCCTGCTCTCCTCTTGTTATTTCTATTCTCGTTCTCCCCTCGCCATTCTTCCATCTATCCATCACTCCCTGGCTGCCTTCGAGCTCTCCTCCCTCCCGCCTATCCCTCCATGTTTTTGACCCTGCTATCTCTCCTCTTCTCATCAACCATAGTCACGAGATTGAGGATGTTGAGCTTTTCGTTTGCTGTGCACATTTTTCAATATATACACGTTTGTGTACATATTTGTATACATTGTATATATTGTATAGATTTTGTTTGTGATTCGTTTGTTGTTTGCTCGGGATTCGATGTATCATCATAAACATCACCAGAAAGTACAGCAACTTGCCTATGAATGTATGTTTGTAGTGATGTCACGATCATCGATTATACTCGATCATCGGTTGAACAGTGGCTCGAAACCAAGCGGTGGTTGGTCAAAATCCATAATGGATTTCATTCCGAATCAATGTCAAAACTATGAATGCCATGCGTTTACTACATATGACAAGTTATCCCTTTATTCAACATACCATGTATTATACCCAACAGTGTAAACCAGTGTCAAAAAGACATAAATGCCAGCACACCGTAATCACACGACGTTACGCCCACGGCAGGCATCAACACCCCGAGTAATACCGATTGTTAACTGATCGATCGTTACTTGGGTCCAACGGCAATGATGCGATTACGATTATTCAATCAGATTGACAACATATATGTTTGGCTCTGTGCGTAGCATAGCAGACTCAGTCTGTTCTCCATTATAACGGAAAGTCTGCATCATGTGGTGAACAATTAGCCGTCCATTTAAGTCGTGCAAATAGAAATACATATTAATCATGATGCATATATAGTTCCCAAGTGGGCTAGTGTTCAAGTCACTGCCCGCCTGTGTAATTGTCAGCCCCAATTGACAATACGCACTGTTGTGTGGCGTGCTGGAGGAAACCATGGTATTCAATGGTGTGTTATTCTTTGTGAGCACCGTCTGCAGCTGGAACAGCGACGTCAGGAAGCCCTGGCCAACCCTGGCCACCCGAAAGTCTGCTGCACCAGCGCCCGCGGCGTCATACATGGAACGATGTTTGAAGCCCGAGATGTAAGGTGATGTACTGACGCACCGACATGTGAGCAGATGTGCAGTCTAATTCGCTCTCGGGCTATTATTGGTTCTGTCTGACGACTCCTCTCAATCTCATGTCATTCCATTGTTGCTCATTGCTCATTCTCATGTGTTCATTTCTCATTGGTTCTCATTGTTTCATGATCTCATTGTTCTCTATTTGCTCATTCTGCATCGTGTTACATTCTTTCATTGTTCTGCATTGTTATCATGTCTCATGTGTTCATCGTCTCGGTTGTTTCAAGTTTGCTCATTCTCATGTGTTTTTGCATTCTTCTTGCATTGCTCATTCTGCATCGGTGGTTCATTCTTATTGGTTCTCATTGTTCATGTGCTCATGTGTTTCATTCTCGTTGCTTCTTGATGCTCATCTTTCATGTGTTCCATTCTCATTGTTTCTCATTGCTCCCATGTCTCATGTGTTTATTCTGCGCTTGTTCTCATAGGTCATTCTCGTTGTTCATTGTCTTCTTCGAATATTTTGTTCTCTATTGTTCCATTCTCATGTGGCTATTCGTAAACCTCGACGACCTGCTCTACTATACGACGAAAATTTGACATGTCTTAATATTCGTAAAGAGTACTAATATGTTAAATTTGTTAATTTGCTAAGTAGTTTTCGTTTTAAGTTATGTTCATCGCAGGCACTCATTGTCAACGAAACGCGCTAAATTAAAATTTTCTAGCTGCAGGGGGCTCAAATGATGCCATGAGACTTCTGACCATTTTCAGACATCTGCTGGGGCCAGTGGTGGGGGTTTGACACAGAGCATGATTTGTCCCGCTGTAATTGCAGTGTTACTGCGATATCCTATATGACATAGACTAAACTCGTCCTTTGATAACGGTCTTCAAGCGGAAATGTGTGCAAGCGACAAGGGGAAATTAAATTCATTGCGAGTGTGTGACGTGTGTGAGTCAGTGTCCAGTGGTCTACGGTCATTGTCGTGTGCGGTGTCAAGGTCAGTGGCAGGTAGGTGTCCAGCTGTTGTGTCAGTGTCAGTGTCAGTGTCAGTGTCAGTGTCAGTGTCAGTGTCAGTGTCAGTGTCAGTGTGAATGAAGCAAGCGTTCCTATTTCTTTTATTAATTCAAATATGCTTGGTTGTGTTTGTTCTGTCATCTATAATGGTTCTGTTAACAATACCAGTACGTGTGGCCTTTCCCAGTATGATCTTATGTGCTTTTCGTTCAGTCGTCACCAATGTAACCTACTTATCCCTGCTCTACGTATGCGTAATGTGAATGCGCGTTCGTTTTAGTCACAGGCACGATTGTATGTTAGCACAAGCGCATTGATTTCAACAGAGATCTCATCCTAAGATTCTCCCTTCCTCTAGCAGAGATGCAGCGAGACACTCGCTATCCCTCCGCCCACATCGCTTAATCTGTCACTAGAGGGCGTGCCGTACTCTGCGAGGCTTCAGGGCATGGCCCCTGGATTCGTACCGCCAGCATCGCAGGTCAGTTGTTGCGCAGTACATTATGCTGTTATTGCTATTCTTGTTATTAGCAGTTGCTCATTATGCTCGTGCTAGCTATTGCACACTCGTATCCGTTTTGCGTGCGCTCGCTGTGTATCATATGGCTTCCAGCCAGGCACTGAGCAATTATGCTGATAATAATGCTGCTGCTTGTTTCTGGTGAAAAGATCCCGAAGGCTCGCTTCTTTTTGATTAACGGCCTTCAGTTGCTCCACTGTAATACTGGAGCATTTATGCTACCTCACCTACCCTGCCTACGTTATTTAGGACTCAGGAGCATGTTATTTAAGTAATGAAATATTGTTCCTGTCTCGAGTTCTGGCTTGATTTTGCATTGTCTAGTATGTAAATTGCTGCTCATTTCCTGTAAGATTAGTGTTTGTAAATGCAGAGTGATCTCATCTTGCGTTTATGGCAGGTGGAAACTGACACAGTGGCTGAGAAAATTCCTTTTCCTGAGGAGGAGTTCAGTGAAAGTCGGCTAGTGATAAACACGGATGATGATGTTGGAGGTAAGCGAAGCAACATTTGACTGCTCACTGCATCGTGCCCATCTGTCTGAACGTGACGTGATAGACGGACAGCTCCATTCAATAATTGTACTAGGACGTTCTATAAGACTGTTGCGCAACATCGTCGCATTTGGCATGAATGGGGGGAAAAATAATACACCCTGGCCAAACTTGACCGACTTATATATAATAAATAATATCTAGTATCTATATATATATATATTATACGGACCAATATCCAAGGACGATGTGGTCGCTCACGTAATTGGGTCTATTTCGCAGTTAATATAAGTTCTCTTATGCTCGTGTACACATTGTAATTGTACATGTAAGACTTCACGGAAGATATGATGGTGCAACTCGGGTTTTCTGCAGATTTGCAGTTGCAAGTCTTCGGATGGGCTGGGTGATGAATAGTGTCACCAATTTGTGGTGCATGTTGGCACGACAGGTTGCAGCATAATTTGTGACACGGCTAGTTTGTTGCGTTTTTTTGGCGGGTTGTTGCGGCACAGATTGCCACACAGGGCACGCATGTTGGCAGGTTTCAATATTTGCTGCCACACGGCTGGTGTCGGTTTCTGTATAAGCTGGCACACACACAGTCCAACTTACGGCACAAGATATACTACACAACTGGTGTAAGTTTCAACGTAATTTACCACCCAGTCAGTGCAAGTTTCAGCTTGCATTGCCACACAACTGGTGTATGTTTCAAAATAATATACCACCCAGGCAGTGCAAGTTTCAGCATGCATTGACACACAACTGGTGTAAGTTTCAGTACAAGTCAGCGCAACACAGGCAGTGCAGGTATTGTATGCATAATATGTAGGTTGATACTGTGACTAGTCTGTAGTGTGTGTGCCCCCCCCCCACTACAGCTAGTAGTCAGGAGTACGGCTTATCTAATACCACGTTCACACGGTAATGGTTTGGCTCGAGCTAAATGGGCTAAATTTGGCTCGGGCTAAATTTGACTCGGGCTGGTTTGAGTCGGAGCGTTCACACGTACGCAAGTGATTACTGTCTGTCAAATTCAAATTCAAATTCAAATAAATTTTATTGCACAAATATCTCACAAGTACTTTGGCAGTATGTCGCGAGATGGCGTTGTGTACGATTCAGGGTTTATTTCCGTTCCGAGTTAAATTATCAATCTTGAAAACATGCATCCTCATAAAATTCTTCGAATTTTTATACTGTTTTGGACTTTATTTCGTCGAAGTACACGCTCGACACTCGCGGCAACTACCGCTCTATCGATTTAGCTGGTGCTAAAATTTGGCTCGTGCCTGGTCAGACGTTTTCGATTGGACCAAATTGTATCGTGCTAACTCGGCACGGCCCCGAAAAACCGTCCGAGTGAACACTCGGCTCGAGCCAAATTTGGCGCGGGCTAAAAACATCCGTGTGAACGCGCCTTAAGCGAGCCATAAAGCTGTTTATACTCTAATGCCGGTGCTGCCACCTGTAGGCGACGACAATGAGGTGCGAGCCATAAAGCTGTTTATACTCTAATGCCTGTGCTGCCACCTGTAGGCGACGACAATGAGGTGCGAGCCCATGCGGAGAAGATGTCCAACAATGCGCCAAGGGACCGCGCCGTCATCAATCTCAAGTCGGACGAGCACATGCCGTCGGATAGTGACAGCGATCTCAACGATGACAAGGAGGAACTCATTGAGAACAAAGGTGAGTGCGAACACATTATGACACGAGCTCTCGATGCTAGAGATGGTATACGATGGAGATGGATAGAGAAACTCGTTGAGAACAGACGTTAGTTGTGCATTGTAGGAGTAAGATAGCGATGTACTCTTTATGGTGTGGTATCCAGTGATTATCATACTTATTTGATAATAATTATATTTGATTATTATTGTTGCTGTTGTTGTTATTGTTATCTTGCTCCTAATAGTAATGTCACTAGCCCATGATGCTGTGGAGCGAATAATGAAAAAAAATTCATGGCAGAAATGGAAACCATGTCGTGGATTCAGTCAAATCTCATCAACTTTGCGCACGTAATTTGAGTAATCTAAAATTTGATTGATAATCAGCATTACTTTACACAGTTAAACGAACTCCTTGTCCCCACTGTATTACTGAGCCAGTCTAGATGCGTGCAAATGCTCATGAATCTCTTGGATGCTTGTGAAATCCCGACCGACTTGAAATCCGATCACATTCAAGTTGGCAGTCTGATTACGATTTTCACTAGGCTAGCAGAACGATGGCGTGCTGGCGGCTCGTCTCTTCTCCGTGGCGCACGCATTCTCAGCTTCTCCCTTTGTTCTTCTCGTTTTGCAGTTTTTCCCCAGCAGCGATTCTCACCCGTCCGCAAGCCGGCGTCCATGTCCGGCGTCACGCACCGCCCCAAGCCAATCAAGATGTCGCCGGAGAAGGCGGTCGTCGCGGCGACGCAGCCTCCCGTCGTGAACCCGCTGAGCGGTGGCGACGAGAAGTTCATCCTGCCGCGGCCTTCGGGCTCTGCGTCCGGCTTCCAACCGACGTCGGCGTTCCTGAAGGCGTCTCGCTCGAAGACAGATGCGCGCGTCGCCGTGGCGACGCCGAGGGATGTGGTCGCCGCAGCGCAGGGGACGGGCGGCGGCCACCACTCGCCCGCAAAGACGAATCAGGCGCGCTCGCTGCACGGCGTCGCCGTGATGGCGCCGGACCGGCAGCACGTCGTCGTGTCGTCATCGACGAGCGAGACGGCGGCGGCGCGGACGGATCATAATTATTTTTCTCCACGGAGTGACGGGCGGGCCCACGCATCCTTCTCGGCGATTCAGCACAGGGACCAGCTTTATAGCGCCTTATTGAGCGCGGCACCGCACCGCGGCAGCGTCGCGCCGTACAGTCACGCTGACACAGCCTCGATGCCGGACCCAACGCGGGACCCCGCACGCGCGGCCCGCGGCGTCCTCCCCGCGACGGCGGGCTTTGCGCGGCCCGCGACGACCCCCCGTCTCGCTTTCGTCCCGATCGCCGGTACGAAACCCGCGAGGCCTGTCACCGATAACGTGACGTGGCGGGCCACAGCTCCGGTCGGCAGCCGCGCGCGACCGAGGGCTACCAGTTTGGCGTCAGCGCCAGCGCCAAGCATACTTGATATCACGTCCGGTGTCCACGTGAACTGCCGGACGGCTATCGTCAGCGAGCATGCCACGAACGGACCTGGAAAAAATACCAAAAACCACCGGCCAAAAATCTCCCTTGGGGCTCCGCGCGCGGCGGACGCCGGCGTGCGCTTTTTGCCGCCGAGCGCGGGTCGATAGCTGTCGTCGCCCGGTTCGTACGTTATCAAGACCTGTCTTGGTGCCGGAACCGTGGAATGGGTTGGCTTATGTCTTGTATTCACGTTAGCAGTGCATCTACACGTCGAAGGCGGCGGTTCTGGTGTGCGCCGGCGATGCTCGCCAACGTATGCTGAAGCCGCAGCCACCGCGCCGCCGTGCCGGCTGCGTCTCTCCGTCCGCAGGCGCCTGTTCCCGCTGTCGACGCTTGCTGCCGCGCGCACGGCGCACGCACGTCCAGTACATCCTTGCCCTCGCTCACCGTGCAGGCTGGCCCGCGGCAAGGTGCAGATAGCGTTGCTGCCGATGGCACGCATTACCGTTGCGGCTCGGTGCAGAGAACAGGAAACATCCAGCTGACAGGCACAGCGTGCACGTATTCGTGCATTGAACCTGTGTCTCGAGCGCCGGCGCGAAGCCAGCTGCAGCTGGCGCTGGCCATGCCGCCGGCTGAGCGTCGCAGTCGCAGGTCAAGTAACGGAACCCGCCGTTTCAGCAATCCCGTCGCGCATCAGTGGCTCAAGATCGGCGTGATCTCCAATTACCTGGGAGTGGGGCGGCCGGGAGGATGAGCCAGTGCTGAGCTAGTGATAGTTGGGCGGATGTGGTTGGGCCGCCGTGCAGGCTGGCCGCCAGGTTGCCGGCGATGAGTCAGCGGCGGCTGCGCCCACGATCGGACTGCCTGTGTAAGCGTTGCCGCCGCGCCAGCAGCGCATCCTGCCTCTCCTCGTCGCAGCCAACGGTAACGCAATGCACGGATTCCGTCGCCCCAGCGGGGGGACGGAATGGGGTTTGCACAGTTGGGCGAAGTGGTGAGTGGAGTTCTATGTTGTGTACTTACATAGTCGTCACGGATTTGTCCCTCAGCGGGAGGAGAGGGAGAGGGCGCAGCATGGTTCGTTGTACATGTCACGCTCACGGATTCGTTCATCCTCAGGGGAGAGAGCGAGGGGGGTATTGTTGTACATCGTATAGCTCACGGATATCCGTCCCGCACGGGGAGGGGAGGGGGGTATTGTGTACATAGTACGCTCACGGGATTTCGTCCCTCAGCAGGCGGGGAGGAGAGCGCCGGCGAGGGCGGTGTTGTATGTACATAGTACGCTCACGGATTTGTCCCACAGCAGGGGGAGGGGGGGGGGTTGTTCTACATAAAATCCGTTCTGTAGTCGGGCGCATGTTGCCGCGGGTGTCGAATTGGTTGTGGGCTTCTAGGGTGAACAACGGGCAGCGTCTACGCTTTAATTAGAAACTTTCGGCGACATCGCCTGTAGCTCTCGAGCTGGCACGCTGTATGGGAGGGGGGGGAATTGTTGGACTTCTAGGTGTGAAACGAGCATTCGTGCATGGTGCCGCGGGCGGGGGGAGGGGTGGGGGTGCGGAATTGTACGCTGGCGTTCTGAGAGTGAAACGGGCAGCGTCTACGTAATCCTAGACTAATTATATTATAAAATAAAATTGGATTAATTCCACGAATATTGGATCAAATTACCTGGGAGTAGTGAATGCATGCGTGTAGCATCTCTCTTGTGCTTGGCAGTGGAACTCATGCAGTACAGAGTGGGGACGTCGTTTGTGTAATTGCATGGCAGAGTAGTTTTGTCTGTCATGTATAATATCACCGTGTATATACTTCATCAGTGGAAATTTTATAAAAACCGCATTGCCACGATCAAGGTTAATAATTTTCCTCCTTTTCTTTTGCTGTACGTATCGTGTGCCTATCGTACAGAATGGTCTCACGATTGCTCTCTTTTCACTTTTAGGATAGCCTATGTGCAAGTGTCAAAACCGAGCCAGACGGCAGGTGTTGGGGACTGTGCGCAGCAAGCTGGTGCTCTTACGCAGGAGTCCCAGCAGGTGGCCTACACACAGGCACAGTCCTACGTGCAGGCATACCTCACGTCCCACCTATCACAGGGCCAGCAGGCTGGTAAGCAGCATGCATGCGCCTAGATCGATTTTCAGGGGGCTCTGCGATGAGCACTGAAGGGTGGCACTTTAAGCCACTAGTGCTGAGGTCGTGTGCAAGGGCAGGTTTGTAAGAGCTTTGACGTGAAATTGATCTATCCGTCTGAACAAGGTTACCACATCCTTCATGGATGTGGTTGTTAACTCCATCAAGCTAGGCCAGTTCATAATGTGTTTTTCACGTGTAGATGCCAAATTGTTGACTTAGAGGCACTTTGGGGGAGCTTTGCTCAGCAGTGCATGAGCTCATCTCCATTAACAGATACGGATACAAATCCTGAGTAGCTGTAAAAGTAGCTTTCCTATCCAAGCAGTGTACATACAGAAATTTCTTAAAATACCAAAATATTAGCAAGTTTGCTCAAATTCCCTTCATTTATGCACGCAAGCCATGATCAACTCTTTATTATGTATATTTGTCTAAATTTATTTATGGACGTTTCGTGATCTAGAAATTCGTGCTATTTGCAAGTTATGGGCTAGTAAACACACTTCACGCGTGGTCACTGTATATTTTTTTGTTGCAGGCCAGAACCAAGTGAGGAGTCATCAACCCATTCCTACGCAGGCAACTATTCTCGTTCCACAGCAGCAGATGGCAGCAGTAGTCATGCCACCTCAGGTGACTGCTGCCACGCCGCCACGATCCGCCATGACACCTGGTACGCCGATCAGCACGCCTGATGGACATGGTGCCGTGTTTTATCAAGGTACAGCACACAAACAATAGCTTATAGAAATGCATATAAAGACAACATGGATATGGATAACAGAGTGAAATTGGCATGCATTTTGTTCTCATTGCTCATTCTCATGTGTTCATTCTCATTGTTCTCATTGCTCATTCTCATGTGTTTATTCTCATTGTTCTCATAGCTCATTCTCGTGTGTTCATTCTCATTGTTCTCATTGTTCATTCTCATGTGGCTATTCTATCCCTCGACGACTGCTCTACGACGAAATTTGACATGTCTAATAGTCGTAAAGTAGTAATAATGTTAAATTTGTTAATTGTAATAGTTTTGTTAATTACTGTCCATGCAGTGCATCATTGTCAAGAGGTAAATTAAAATTTTCTAGCTGCAGGGGGTAAATGAGTGCCATAGACTTCTGACATTTTAGACATCTGCTGCCAGTGTGGGGGTTGACACAGAGCATGAATTTGTCCGCTGTAATTCAGTTTACTGCTATATCACTATAAACATAATAAACTCGTCTTTGAAACTCTTGCAGCGAAATTGTCAAGCGACAATGGGGAAATTAAATTAATTGCGAGTGTGTGAGTGTGTGAGTCAGTGTCAGTGTCAGTGTCAGTGTTGGTGTTGGTGTCAGTGTCAGTGTTGGTGTCAGTGTCAGTGTCAGTGTCAGTGTCAGTGTCAGTGTCAGTGTCAGTGTCAGTGTCAGTGTCAGTGTCAGTGTCAGT
>NW_014577485.1:278071-280571 GCF_000485595.1 Priapulus caudatus
TCGGCGCGGCGGACGCCGGCGTCCACGATTTGCCGCCGAGCGACGGGTCGGCGTGCGTCGCCGTCGAGGGCGGCGCGCGCCGGCGGATGCTCGCCACGCTTGATGCTGAGCGCGCAGCCACCGCCGGCCGGCTGCCGGCGTGCGTCCGCTCCGTCACGCAGGCCGCCGTTCCCGCTCCGTCGACGCTGCTGCGCGCGGCACGGGCGACGACGTCCGACGTCACATCCTGCCCTCGCTCACCTGCGGCTGGCCCCGCGGCGGCGCGAAGGTGCAGGAACGTGCTGCAGATGGGCGCGTACGTGCGGCTCGCTTGCAGAACGCGAAACAGTCCAGTTACGGCCATGCGCGGAACTTCTGTGGCTCGAGCGCCGGCGCGAAGCCGCTGCAGCTGGCGCCGGCCGTGCCCGCCCGCGTCGCAGTCGCAGGTCAAGTACGAGCCGCCGTCGATCCCTGTCCGCGGGCCTGCCCGCGGCGGGGGATGAGCCAGGCGAGCGCAGGCGGGTGCTGCGCTGCTGCTGGCCGCGGGCTCGCATCGACGGGCGCGGGGGCGCTGGCGGCGATCGGGCGGTGCGGGCGATGGTACGGCGTCCTGGTCAGGCTGCGACGATCGGACTGCCTGTCGAGGCGGGTTTTGCCCGCCGCGCAGAGCGCTCCTGCTTCCTCATCGCAGCAGGGTAACGCTGGCAGGGATTCGAGTCGCCTCAGCCGGTCCGGGGACGGAAGGGGTCTTCGCCACATTGAGGAGGGGAGGGGTGTTTGTTGTACATAGGTTAGGACGCTACGGATTACCTGTCCCACAGCGGGGGAGGGGAGGGGGGCGGTTTCGTCTTGTACATAGTACGACTCACGCGATTCGTCCCACCAGCGGCGGGGAGGGAGGGGGTAGTTGCCTGTACATAGTACGCTCACGGATTTGTCCCTTCAGCGGGGAGGGGAGGGGGGTTGTTGTACTAGTACGCTCATGCGAATCATTCTGACAGCGGGGAGAGGGGAGGGGGTATTGTTGTACATAGCTACGCTCACGGATTCGTTCTCAGCGGGGGGGAGGCGAGGGGAGGGGCCGGTGTTTGTTGTACATAGTTACGACTCACGGCATTCGTTCCTCAGCGGGGAGGGGAGGGGAGGGGTAGTTTGCTTGTACATAGTACGCTCACGGATTCGTCCCTCAGCGGGGGGGGGGGTATTGTTGGTACATAGTACGCCACGGATTCGTCCCTCAGCGCGCGGGTGGAGCGAGAGGGAGGGGGTGTTTGTCGTGTACATAGTATGCTCACGGATTTGTCCTTGCCAGCAGGGAGGCGGATGGGGGGGTTGTTCTACCATAAAATCGTCTGTAGCTCGCTGCGCATGCTGCAGCGGCGGTGTCGAATTGTTGTGCGCTTCTAGGGTGAACTGACGGCGCCAGCGCTCTACGGTTTAATTAGACAATTTGCCGGGACCATCGCCTGTAGTCGAGCGCACGTGCTATGGGGGGGGGGGTCGAATTGTTGTGGCTTTAGGGTGAACTAAAGGGCAGGTCTACAGTTTAATAGAAATTTCCCGGGGGACCCATCGCCTGTAGCTCGAGCGCACGCTGTAGGGGGGGGGGTTCGAATGGTTGGACTGTCTAGGGTATAAACGACGCATCGTGCATGGTGCCACCACGGGGGGGGGGGCGGCGAATTGTCGTGGCTTCTAGAGTTGAAACGGCAGCGTCTAGTAATCCTGGCACTAATTTATGCATAAAAATAAAATTGGATGAATTCACGAATATTGGATCAAGATTACCTCGGGAGTAGTGAAGGGCATGCGTTGTAGCATCTTCTGTTTGTGTTGGCAGTGGTCTCATGCAATCCACAGTAGTGCGGGACGTCGTTTGTGTAATTGGGCATGGCAGGTAGTCTTTGTCTGTCATGTATAATATCGCCGATTGTATATCTTTACTTTCAGTGAAATTTTTTATAAACAACCGCATTGCCACGAATCAGCGCTTGATATTTTTCCATCCTTTTCTTTTGCGTACGTATTCGTAGTTGCCTATCGTACAGAAATGGTCTTCACGATTGCTACTCTTTCACTTTTACGGATAGCCTATGTGCAAGTGTCAAAAACGAGCCAGACGGCAGGTGTTGCGGGACTGTGCGCAGGCGAAGCTGGTGCTCTTACGCGTAGGCAGTCCAGCAGTGGCCTACACACAAGGCACAGTCCTACGTGCAGCATACCTCACGTCCCACCTATCCACGAGCGCGCCAGCAGGCTGGTAAGCAGACTGCATGGACCTAGATCGATTTTCAGGGGGTCTCTGCCGATCGGCACTAGAACGGGTGGCATCTTAACGCCACTAGTGCTGAGGTCCGTACGTGCAAGGGCAGGTTCTGCTAGGCAGTTTGACGTGAACATTGATCTATCGTCCTGCAGCAGGTCACCCACATCTTCGATGGATGTGGTGTTAACTCCATCAAGCTTAGGCCAGTTCATAACGTGTTTTCTTCACTCGTGTGAGATGCCAAATTGCTAGACC
>NW_014577485.1:283438-296143 GCF_000485595.1 Priapulus caudatus
AATATTTATTTGATACAGGCGGCTCCGGCAGAGAAGGAGGATGGCGAGGAGGAGGAAGAGGTGAGGAGTCCCGTCTTCATCCTGGCTCCGACTCCCGCGCAGCTGCGACGCTGCTCCCTCTCTGACGGCGGAGGACAGCTCAATGGAGAGAACTCTGGCTCAGCCGACAGCAGCAGCCCCGAGCCACAGAAAAAGACAGGTAGGCGCGCGAAGCTGCACGCCAATTCAAAGCCAGCGTATCTGTTTTGGCACCGCTCATCATCAGAAACATAATCGTCATCGTCCATAACTCGATATGACATCGCAAATTTGACATGTCATTTGGTTTCAGGTGAAGCATCTTAAAAAAGTTGTGACATTTAGACCTGTGACAGTGTATTATAGCTATTTCTATTTCTGACAGCGGTCTCCTGGTCGCGATGTAGACAAAACTGTAGTACCAGACAACATTTAGTGGTACACTAGTGTCACTTGATGTGATCAATGTGATATTTCGAACAGTCGTCCTGTTGTGCTATGTATATATTATCACTGGGCATTTATGTGAAATCTCGTGTTGTCTCTTGCTGTCCCTACAGTGACGATATCATCAGATCCGCCAACGAGCGTGAGCGCAGTGCCCACCTATGCCGCTGGAACACCGGTCCCCCTGAGAGAGGCTCGTAAGAGCATGCTGAAGCGTGGCTCTGATGACAGCATCGAGGGGTGAGTGTCTTTAATTCCTGGTTTTCCCCATTCCCGTTTCCGTGGCGATGCTGTCAGAGGGATAAGTGTATTTGGACGATGCTTTTCTAGATGTCAACATGACGACGACATTGTAAATTGGGGATGATCAGACGGATTGCATCAGTGCGCGTTACCGTGGCGACTGCATAATAAGCACCGATAAATTGAATTATTGAGTTTTTAGGAAAAACTCAATAGGCCAATTTCCATGGTGTGAGCGTTTGAAGCAAAGCTAGCGGAGCATTAGATTTTAAAATGAACCATGTTATGGTGCTTTCCATTCACACAAAAAACGACCATTCGCATGGTAACATGGTTTGCTGGTTAACCCTGGGACAAGTATGGCTGCAAGTGTGCTGGTAGTGTACTGACCGGTAACTACATGCATAACTACATCTAGCAGTATATAATGCCCATCCAAATAAGTGGTGTCTCGTAGTTTACTTCTGACAAGTACTGTCTAGATATTTACAGGATGATACGCCATCTTCGTGACGTGTGCAAAATTGCACAAGTTAATGTGTGTTTACACTGCTCTGTGCATGCGCGCGTGCGTGCGTGTGTCGTCAACACGCTGCACTTGTGTTAAGCCGTCTCCCTGCCTTGCCTTTTAGACTGCGGTCGCGTCATCACCGCGTGTTGCATGGAGTCGATTTTGAGAAGAAGTTTGCGGCCCTGCCGGAGTTCATCCCGAACCCTGGAGCTGAGCTGTGTGCCTCGCTGCCGGCCAGCCCCCGCGCACTCGCCGGTAGCTATCGCAAGAAACGGCAGCTGTCCACGGACAGGTAACGTAGTTCCGTTCCTCTCTTCCTATCTCATTCCTATCATTTCTCTTGATTGCCTATCTTCGTTCCGCTCTCCTCCATTTCGTCCTCCATTTCTGTCTCTGCCCTGTCCTTTGCCTTCTTCCCTATCTTCCTTTCGTCGGTCTCCCTTTCTTGCTCAAACGTCTTTACTCGACTGCTATCTCTGTTACAGCTTAGTTCATCCTTGTTCTTCCTCTGGCGTGCCAGGAGACAGTAGTGGGCAATAATATTATTTGAAACCCATACATGCCTGAGAAGAAGATTAGTCAGAACGACGCGTCTATGTCCACCTGGTCATGAGATTTAGCATGGGAACAATGCAGGCACTGCCTGCAGTGCAGAAGTTGGAGCGTGTGACAGAATACTCCAGGGAAAAGCAATCTCACTCTTAAATACAGAAGGAGTCAGAAGCAGATTATACGAATCCGTGTGTCCACTGTGTAGAAATCCGTTAAATAATCCGCATGTCTAATTATCTTTCTTTTGACGATGCGAATGTGAGAAGAACACATGAGAGATATATATATATATCCGAAATGTTAGTCCTCGTCGTTACAGATAACAAGATGGCACGGGGTGTACGCCCAGTAGTGACCGAGCTTTTTCGCTCATTCCTCGCGTCGTTGACGTTCTCGTGTTTTTCCACAGCCCGGATGAGGGCGTCAGCTCGCCGCGCGTTGCTAAGCAACGGCGAGGCTCGATGAGCGAGGCCGGCACGCCGAAGACGCCGCACAGCGCCAAGTTTGAGGACAACAAGTTCTTTGGCAGCAACTTCAGCCTCGACGCGCTTGCAGAGGCAGCCGCCATGCACCGCACAGGTACGTGCGCACGCAGATACAGCGCTCTCCACGCAGGTATACATACACAGTACATGCACAGGTACAGGTACGCAGATACAGCGCTCTCCACGCAGGTATACATATACAGTACATGCACAGGTACAGGTACGCAGATACAGCGCTCTCCACGCAGGTATACATATACAGTAACATACCACAGGTACGTGTGCACGGCAGATACAGCGCTCTCCAGCAGGATACATACACAGTACATGCACAAGGTACGTGCGCACGCAGATACAGCGCTCTCCACACAGGTATACATACAGTACATGCACAGGTACAGGTACGCAGATACAGCGCTCTCCACACAGGTATACATACACAGTACATGCACAGGTACGTGCGCACGCAGATACAGCGCTCTCACACACATGTTATACATACACAGTACATGCACAGGGTACGTGTGCACGCAGATACAGCGCTCTCCACGCGGTATACATACAGTACATGCAGCAGCGTACGTGTCGCACGCAGACTACAGCGCTCTCCACAATGTACATACACAGGTACAGGTACGCAGATACAGCGCTCTCCACGCAGGTATACATACACAGTACATACACAGGTACAGGTACGCAGATACAGCGCTCTCCACGCAGGTATACATACACAGTACATACACAGGTACAGGTACGCAGATACAGCGCTCTCCACGCAGGTATACATACACAGTACATGCACAGGTACAGGTACGCAGATACAGCGCTCTCCACGCAGGTATACATATACAGTACATGCACAGGTACAGGTATGCCCGAGCAGGTACACACGCATGGTGGTATGCACCGTCAGGTACACACGTGCCAGCGCGCGTACAGGTACACATGCACAGGTACGCACTGTGCAGACGACCATCAGTACACACATGCAGGTATGTGAACGCTGAACACAGGTATGATCGTGTTTCACGCGTGTATGCGCACGCTCCACACAGGTACGCCGGTGCCGGTATGGCTGCCTTCCACCCAGATACGCACACACGCAGGCATGCACACCCCATACAGGTACACACCCACACCTGTACAGTTAGGTACAGGTACGTCCCAGGTACAGGCACACAGCTAGCTTCACTTGCGACGATGTCTGATTCATGCTGCGGTGAACTCTTCCACTTTTGGTGGCGCCCTCTGTCGGAATTGCTGGCTCATCCACATCATGCTGCCAATGGCATTGGTAGTTTGTCGACGTCAGGGCGAAGGATGTTGCAATTTTTAAATAATTTTCCACAGGTTGGAACCCACTGCTAGGTGACTCTGATGCTGACATTGGATCGCCGAAGACACCCATGACACCGGTGACCCCTGGTGGATCGGAGAAGAGCTACTCGTCTTTACGGAGAACTCTGGATCAGAGGCGCTATCTTGTTATGCAGCTATTTCAAGAAAATAGCTTCTTTCCAACTGGTACGAAGAAGATCGTGAGAAGGAAACTTATTGCTGGCAGTGTTTGATAATTTTTTGCAATTATCACGTGTTAGCCATTGCTTGATAATTTTCGTTTGTTTATCTCCCATTAGTGGTTAATTCTTTGAATAGCAGTTTACTACTAATTTATTTACTTAATAATTGTGATGTTAGTTATCTATTAAATACCTAACTTCTACACAGGCCTATCAATAGTTCCCAGCGCTTACAATGAACATAACAACTTCCTATTGCAGCACAAGCGACAGCTACCTTCCAAGCGAAGCACATGGACATCTTTCCGAACAAGGTGTGCCTGCAGCTGAAGATACGCGAGGTACGGCAGAAGCTGATGTCACAGCAGTGCCCGACTCCCGGAGCAGAGACCGTCTCCAGTCCGCTCACGACGACACTTGGTGCCAGCAGTCAGTTACCTGCTGCTGCTGCAGCTCCGACACCATCTACACTAGCGCTGCCCCCTACAACCCGTGAGTAACCTGCTCTACCCTCAGTCGCTCGGTTCATTTTTGACGCTTGCAGACTAAGCAGTGCAAACGGGCGTTCATTTTTTTTCTGCTGATGAAATCTGTAACCAATACGGTACTAGAATGATCAACCTTGCCTTTGAATTCTTTCAAAGAACGGGTAAACCAGCCCCTGACCAGCCGTTAATCATCTTTACCCAGTATGAATGTTGTTATGATTAGTAGTCTTCAACAAACAAACAAAAAAACAAACAAAAACGTATATTGGCTTAGCACAGTGTCAATATTGAATACGTGTCCTGGAAACCACAAGTATACTTCAAAACTGAATAATGCGGTGCATTTATTTGTTAACAGTTGAATCGAAAAATTGAAAATGGCGTCTTGGCAGGCACTATGGTGTGTAGATCCACTAGGTTAGTTTCCAGAGCTTGGGCGAAAATAGTTGATGTTATCTTAGCACTGAAAAGTTAGCAGCGAACCACTACTTTCATAGTTTCGGCTTGTAGTTGTCTCATGCCATGATTCTTCTAGCCTTCACTTCGTCTCGACCTAAAATGTAATCAGATAATCGGTATTCGTATGCAACTCTTATTACAAGAATTTTTATTAGCAAAAATAATATAGTCATAGCATTAATCATCTATAGTGTGTATGATGTACTTCCGACACTGGTGTGTACAGTGCTTACTGGATGAGTTTAGTGAAAATATGCACATGTTTACTTGCAGAGCAAGAGTCGTCGTCAATGACGCCAGCATCTGAGGCAGGGGCCACGAGGAAGACAAGTGCGACACCTAGTGACAGTCACAGTAGTAACCAAAGCTAGTGGAACGCACGCGTGCTGAGCTCCTGCATGTACTCCCTCTGCTGTGTGTGGGTTGGTGTGTGTGTGTGTGTGTGTGTGTGTGCGCGTGCGTGCGTGCGTGTCGCTATGTTTGTGTGAGTGCATGTCTCTCTGTGGGTACGTACATTCGTATGCACGGTTCTGTGTGGTACAAGTTTGGTGAGTGCGTGCTTGTGTGCGTGTGTGTATATGTGTATGTGTATGTGTGCGCGTGCGTACGCGTGTGTGAGTACGTGTGTACGTGTGTGAGTCTGCGTGTATGTGCATGCTTGAGCATCCCTTTATCACGATTGCTGGGTATGCAGCTGTGATAACACGATGACAATGAACCGAGCATATAGTGGATGTCGCCAGTTTCGAGAAAGTGAAGCATGCTCCTGCTACTGGCACACGCGTTCAGTCATATGGAGCTTATAACTGTAGATAATGAGGGTTCTCCGCCGCCGACGGGTGCTGCTTGAACAGCGCCATCTAAAATAATCAGAAAGTGGCTATCTAGGCGTTTTATTATTTTGTGAGATCTTAGACTCGGTAAATCAAAAGTTGCTGGTGCGATCGTCACGCAGTCTAATCGATGAACTTTCTAGCGTTTACGAGTTTGCCATTTTTACAATGTGGTGTGCGTGTAAATATGTGATGTTAAGATCGATAAGGGTTTTATTGAATCAATACTGGTTTATTCGATCAGAGTGAAGGGCCGTATGTTGTGCGATACGCTACGGTGTATAGTAGTGCCACCGTAATTTTATTGCGTGAAGAGTCGCTATGTGAATATTTGTACATTTATATTATAGACAGTTTATTAGGTCTTTGTTAGAATTGTACTGACTGCAGGCCAGCAGGAAGTGTGCGTGTGTGCGTGCGTGCGTGCGTGCGTGCGAGCGTGCGTGCGTGCGTGTACGCGTGCGTGTGGTGTACACGCGTCTAACCGCGCACGTGCGTGTCTTTTGTCTGTGCGTGTCTTTTGTCTGTGCGTGAGTTGCTAAATCGATTGGTATATTAGTCACGCACGCTATATACCCTCTAAACTGTGATGTGTCAGGTGTGATTTTGTTAAAATACATTTCGATGAAGGTACAAATCTATGCGGTGGAATCTTATGGGAGGGAGGCGGAGGATAAATGGGAATAGGGGCGAGCTGAACGGAAGAGTTTAAGGGAGGGACAGCATATTTTTAGGTGTTGTCATCTAGTCTTGCCCAGAAGTGCCCGAACGTGAAAGTCCGTAATGTGTGTTCAGGATTGACGTGAATTCTAGTAGATGCAAGATTAGCATGCACGAGATTATATATATATATATATATATCACCAATCCAGTATCTTCTTAAATGAACTCGGAGGTCTGTATGCCGTATTAGTTTATAGGCAGCTGATCATGGGTGGGTTGGGGTGGTTGGGGTTTCTCTGAAAGTGACTTTAGTTTTGTACGTGAATGAAAACACTGGGATTTTTAAACGTTTTAGACATGTACTCGCCTGTGTGTATATACGTGTTGTGTGTGTGTGTGTGTGTGTGTGTGTGCGTGCGTGCGTGCGTGGCGTGCGTGTGTGCGTGGTGCGTGTGCGTGTGCGTGTGCGTGTGCGTGTGCGTGCGTGCGTGCGTGTGTGTGTTTACAATGTTCCCTGTTACTTCGCGACTGTAAATTGTTACACAGCATAGTTTTTAACGATCGCACCCGATTTTAAATGTTGAGTGATTGGCCTGCTATCACGTAAATAGGGTAGGAGTATAAATAATCGTTGATTACCATTGTTTGTTAATATTGACACCCGTATATAACTACGTTTTATATATATGTGAGTGGAAGTGGCGGCGGTCCAAATTCGCAGGCGCACTAGAGTGTGAATAAGAAGCAGCATATCGAAGTAGTGTCACAGTAGCGAGGCAGGAGACGATGCATGCTCACCGCAGTACGTCCACGTGAGTTTCACATCACGTCTATTTGATCTAACGTTGAGAGAGATCGAGGGAAAGTTTTCTAATCCGGATCACAGATGTCCAGCGGTGCACGTCGCTATGGTTACCCTTCTGAGAGTAGCCCCCGCATATCGGAATTAAGGAATATCGGTTATATCGGAACATAATCTGAAATATTGGCAAAACTTGTGCTGATTGTATGAACGCGGTTTATTTAATATGCATTGCTGTTCGACAGCTTTTACTAGCGAAACTGTTCTTACTTTGGGTTGGGCATGCAGTGGTTGCGTGCTAGTCGTTGTGCTAGAGGTGTGTTTTACGCCGAGACGAAACAAGTTAAAAGATTGTGCAATTCAAACTAGCATTTGATAGTACAGTGCTTTCCGCTTTAACGGGACAGGTCGGGAACCATGAATTCCAGTTTTCCAATGTTCTGATTAAGCTGTCGGCCCGATAAAGCAGTGAACACAAGAACGTGCGTACACGGATTGTTTATCAAAGACCTGTCGTTTAAGCAATGCGAAGGTTTATACGAGGCCCGATAAAGCAGGACTACTGTACCAACAACGTGAGACAACAGCAGAGATGTCTTCTATGTACCCTGTCGAGTCTTCTTACCGGCTGCATGAGAAGTACATAAGGACGCTACCAGGTGGCGCACACGTCGTGGATTTTGGTGATTTCACTAAGTGGTATTGTAATTCGACAGAAAATGAGAAATTCAATACGATTTGTCTGTGAGGACACGCGGTAGCATCCGTTTGTACTGCTAGACCAATTGATAGTGAGACTTCACAGACACATAAATTATTATAACTCTCTCGTACATATACTTGGCATGACATGCAGGTGCGGTTAAACCTGTGTTAGCGGGCACCTCACACGAACGGACACCTGCCTATAACGGTTGCTTTTGTTTTTTCCCTTGAGTGGCAGTTATAAACAGATTTGATAGGATCTAAACAGATCCCATGTACACATGTTGCATTGTAACATGTTGCATTCGCACGTACACCATCTCCTCAGCCCGCAATCTCTGTGCGTTCTAGCTCAACGCACTGATACGCAGTATACCTACCGCGCACCGCGACTGTCGCCGTGCATGTGCTCGACTATCGCACATTAACGTTATTCAGGCGTGGTGTTAGAAGCTCTGGCCCCCATATAATAATCAGTTACATACAGATCATCGGTCGGAATAGATGTGTGATGACATCATCCAGCGGCCGTCTATGGTTAGGGCTGTAAAGCGTCGTATTACCCCGTACAAACTGCAACTTTGATCCCACATCAAACTAGTCCGGGCCTGCCGCGCGCTAAATGTTTGCAGTGTGTACACGCTATCTTGCGCTAAATACCCGCTAGTCCGGACTAACTTAGCCCCGCAAACGGAGGTCGGCCTGTTAGCACGCGCTAAACGGTGTGTGTATGCAATCTGGGGCCAGGTGCGGTCTAAATTTCGCAATACGCATGCGCATAGCCTTATTTCGGTTACCTAATAAAGTACAGTAGCGGTCTGCTGAGTGTCGTAACAAGCTAAACTGAGCATGCGCAGTCAACCCGTGCTAACCTAGCGCTGTTAAACATTTTGTGTCTGTACGCTGTGATTTAGCGTGCGCCTAGCGCGGGTCTGGCCCAAGACTAGTTTGATGGAGGATCAAATTTTCCTGTCTGTACGGGGTATATAGTGGACTGGTCGATGTTTGTGATGTTATAACGCCGTGTAAACAACAAGGTAATACGAAACCGGTAATTCGCGCTAGTATGGTGTGTTACGTGTGCGTGCGTGCGCGAGTGCGTACATGCATGTGTATGTGTGCGCGCGCGCGCATGTATGTTAAAGTTAGCGAGTGCGTATACGAAAAAGTTTACATGCTTATACGGGAATGTTTACGCTTTGTTAGAAAATGTCGACGTGGCAATACGTCTGACAGTTACACGTAATTGTACAGTCCACCGGCGTGCATTGTCCAGCTGCAGTGGGGATTATACCCATCCTGAATCCCCACTATTAAATTAGCTGTTGCCATAATCTCATTGAGGTGTCTGTACTGCTGCTGCTGCTGCTGCTGCTGCTGCTGCTCATGCCACTACAGTTGCAGTTGTGTGAGATATCCTGCCGGTTGTCTCACAGCTTGCAGCACATTTTTAGTTATTCGAATGTATGAATTCCGGTTTGTCGTTATATGAACAGGTGTATATACTTATATACGTGTATCGCGCGCGTAGGGGAGATTGTATCCCCTTATGTATACAATATCAATATCACCTTGACAGTTTCAGATGCGCTATAGCCATGAGTCATGTCGGGACGGTGTTCGTAGCTTGATTATTCCTCGGCTATAGCCTATTTTCGGAAGTACACAGATGTGTATGTGTTTATAACGGAAATAAAGCCAGAAAATTACATATATAAAAAATCTGTTAATGCGTATTCTTGTTACATCGATTCAGTAATAAGATCGAAGATTTGTGTATTTTGATTTACGCTCTGTTGGTACCGGCAAAATGCAGATACATATATCAACACAGAAAAATATTATTAAGTAACAGAACATCATTCCGATAATTAACCATTGCATTATTAACTGGAATAAAATTAAAACGTAAAACGATTGTACCCCAGTGAGGGTAAAACCTCGTCTTTAACACCGTCTACGACACTACGCCTCTACCGAATGAGCTAACTTACAAGGACACTCCCATTAAGATAATATAAAAATGCTCCAAATTTCATTCCCTGCTGCTTCGCTCTAACTCGTCCCCGTGCGATCATCAGTCTTATGAGGAGCTGAATCTCTTACCCGCACAGTACAAGGCATCACGGGTAATAGGTGTCGGTGGTGCTTATATAGTACCCTCCTCTCTAAGCTCTGTTCCGGTCCCTCTCCTCCGGCTAAGCACGGATATACCGGTCCTACGGCTAGTTCACAGCTAGCTGCACCAGCCATGGCTGTACAATGCTGTTGTAGTTTCAAACCGGTCCTTGCCCCCTGAACAACCACTATCTGCCGCCGTATCCTGCCTAGCCGGCCATGTCTGCTCGAACCTTAGAAGACAGATGATATAGTTTATCGATTCCATTAGCTACTTGTTGCGAAATCCCTCATTAGCGGTAGGATGAAGAGACATTAGTGTCCTCGCAGGTACGTATACTTATCAGTCGCGCTATTCCGAGTGTGATATGCAATGGAAATGTTGGCGCATTTACTCACGTTTCTAACTACGTTCATGTAACGCTACGTTCATGTGAAAATCTCTAGAATATACATGTCGCCGTGGTACTAAAACAAGAACAAAATTCCGCTCATAACGTATTCTCTCCGCCTATCTGTTGCTTTTTCGCTGCACGTGGACGAAAGCACTTTGATATATGAGATGCGTAACACGTTGTATTGCGATTGTATACGATTGTATATGATTGTATACGATTGTATATGATTGTATACGATTGTATACGATTGTATTGCGATCTGACAAGCTGACAAGGACAAGGACGAAAGCACTTCGATATGAGATGCATAAGCGTTGTATTTTGATATTGCGATCTGACAAGCTATTACGCAGTGACGAAGTATCAGCATGAACATACATAACTGAAGAGTCTAGTTGTATGTTTAAGATCTCAGACATCAATAATGTATAACATCGATGCAGATGACGCTTTAATTAATAACTACAGTGTATATACGCGGTCTACTGCTCTTTCACATACGCCTGCGTGATGGCATTGCTAGGTTAACAACCTGCATACACGCATGTACGCGCACACCCAAACGCACAATCACCACAGGCAGCAGCACACACACACAACACACACCCACAACACACACACACACACACACACACACACACACACACACACACACACACATATACACACATATCAGAAGTAGATAATAGGGAAGGAGTGTGACTTCAATAAACAAGGGAAATTCGTCATTTACTAGCCTTAGAATATCTAAGATTTACTACGCTTAACTCAACCACCTTGAGCTCAAATCGTACACAGTACATTCGCCTAGCCATGCGGCGAAATCGTTTCCTCGTATAACACCGCGCAATCCGGAGATACAAACTAAAACGTACGACACGATTTTCCATTCTGTTGCCAGCAAACTGTATGTGTAAACCGCCTAACTCGAAACAAAAGGCAGCTACTAACGACTCGTGCGCGCTCTTGCTCCCTCGGCGATGCGGTGTGGCGGTGTGGATTTGAGCTCAAGTTGGTTGAGTTAGGCGTAGTAAATCTTAGGTATTCTAAGGCTAGTAAATGACAAATTTCCCTTGTTTATTGAAGTCACACTCCTTTCCTATTATCTACTTCTGATATATATACACACACACGTATACTCACAAGTGCTCGCATACGCACGCTGCACACATACATACACGCACACGTACGCACACACGCTCACCCGTGCGCGCGCGCTTACGCCCACACACTCCACACGTACACACGTACGCGCGCGCGTACACACACAGCATACATCGCTATAGAGAACTATTATCATATACGACGGCATCCGAGAATGGGTGAAAATCATCGCGTAAAATAGCATTTTACACTCGTTTTTTTTTTTTCAAATGACGTATCGAAATATGCTTGCATGTGGTTATGGTCATGGTAACATCAAATATAATCGCCAAATATGCTCTGCGACAGTATCACGTACGTAGTCTGCATTAATTTTTTATGCATTAGCAATACCTGCTATTTCATGAAATAGCAGCAATTAAAAGCAAAATAGCACAAATGCCAGTTATTTCGCGAAATAGCTGGATTTACACCCGGTGTGTCATTTGCCGGTTAGATGACAAACCGTATCCTAGCTGCTGACTGAGTGTATGGACGCAAAATTTTGCTCTGTGGCTAGGCTTTTCTCACTGTGATAAGGTAAACTAGAGTATCGATGACGTACCCACTGCACGGTTGCCATACAACGAGAAACTAGGAACTGATTTTTACTCTATTAATGCTTTACGAGGCAAATTTCATAACGTTTGCCTAGCGTCACCTATATGTGGATTTAAGTGAAACTCTTATTTACCAGAAGCGATCAGAAACATTATCATTAATAGTTATGGCATCACAAGTCGTCATGACAACACTTCATGTGCACGCAGAAGTTCTGACATACTAAACTTATAACAGAACTTAAGTTTCACTACTTATGATATTTCTCACAACAGGCCACATGCAGACGGGGTTTTCTTTTATAATATTATTATAATCATGTCTTGTACCTCCGGCAGGTGGCGCTTGTTCATCGTTACATCCCGGCATCTGTGAGGTTATCCGTTCTCGTAAAGGATGCGACTAGGAGGAGGAGGAGGAGGAGGAGGAGGAGGCAGAGTGGTGCTGCGGCCGGCGAGACTGGCGCTCGCAACCGCCGCCGTTATCGTCTGCTTTCTGCTGTTCAGGAAGGAATCGGCACACCGGATGCAGTACGGGAGTAGAGAGCGGGAGTTTGACAGCCGGCGTGTCTTGTACGCGGACGAATCTGCCTCTCACAAGCTGGACGGTATATAGCATACTGATGCAGTGGTGCTTGCTTTATCGGGCCTCGAATAAACGGGTGCATTGCTAAAAACGACATGTGTATTTGAAAAACACTCATTACACACGTTGTTTATACGTTTGTCGCTTAATCGGGAGCACCGCTTAATCGGGACA
>NW_014577485.1:296168-297883 GCF_000485595.1 Priapulus caudatus
ACACACACACACACACACACACACACACACACACACACACACACACACACACACACACACACACACACACACACATATATATATATATATATATATATATATATCGGTCACTATGCCATAATTAATTTACGTCACAGGGACGGAGGAAAGGAGTTATTTTCGCCCTGTTTTAAGCCGGGGAGAAGAATCCACATTAATATTATTTAATAGACAACATATCGTGTGGCGTTCTCAAGACACGCTGTTATGTGCTTCCGTGAAGCCAGTCGATGCGTGTTTCTGACGTACTTTTCTTCCCACATCTCTAGCAGTTATACAGTAGGAGATAACAGTACTCGTTGATGATGAAGGTGCGTGTCCGGTTGTGTACTTGTAGGTCGTACATTACCACAATGTGAATATGAATAAATGCGTGGTCTGGCGGGTGGGAAACAAAGGCAGTCAATGAAAAGTTAACGTAAATATTTCAATTTGTCTATTATGCTGGGCAATCATCTAAATATCTGCCAAAACGATGTTTAACATAGAAAGATTTTACGAGAAGTTAGCTGCGATCTAACGATTTCTGGGTTATCGCACCTGCACCACACACCGCGCATACAGCGCCACCACTGCACCGCTGTGTTGATACTGCTTTCTATATTATACAAAATGGTTAACGAATTTAATACGGGTTCTTATATCGATTTACGTTTATACACGCGCACAAATGTATTCACGATGAACTAAAAAATATATAAAAAATTTAGCAGAGGGTAGTTTCGATCTACCGACCTCTGGGTTATGGGCCCAGCACGCTTCCAATGCGCCACTCTGCTGATATGTTTATAAATAGAATTGTCTTTAAAGTGATTACGTCACTGTAAATAGTAAAAGTAAAAATATTCTGTTCACTTTTTATGGTTAAAATTAATTGCTGCATTATATACTTCCTATTTTGCTATTCCGTTCAATATGAACAAACACTCATGGCTCATACATAGCCCATAGCAAGCCTTTTTTTATGCCGTGATAAATATATCAAATCGCCCAGGTTTTTTTGAATTTTTAACTAGTTGGGAAACAATATTATCAGGGGAGAATTTAAAGATACAATTAGTCCTATTAGTACTTACTTTTAATGTAAAAAATTGCAATAAAAATTTAACAAATATACACCATAGAAAATTCATAACTAGAAAATGACTAGAAATAGAAAATAACTTACATTTCATTTATATCTACGAAAATGTTCTTGTCGTTTATAAACTGAACGGTAATGTAAAAGTTAGCAGAGGCTAGTTTCGATCTACCGACCTCTGGGTTATGGGACCAGCACGCTTCCACTGCGCCACTCTGCTGTTTTGTGATATTTTAAAAGTCCGGCATATTTATTCACGTTTGTAGACATATATCTGTACAATGAAAAGTTTCTCGGAACAACCTATACTAATTAAAAATGTTAAGGAATATATGTATTGATGTTTATCAACTAAACGATAAAGTAAAAATTAGCAGAGGGTAGTTTCGATCTACCGACCTCTGGGTTATGGGCCCAGCACGCTTCCACTGCGCCACTCTGCTCGCATTACGTTTCCACCTTTATGAGGACATTGCTTGCACTGCACGCACAAGCGATTGCATCATCCCAGACACGGGGGCGAGAAAGGATGTGACAATATTTGTATTGATGTTTTTAAACTAAACGGTAATTTAAAGGTAGCAGAGGGTAGTTT
>NW_014577486.1:0-460 GCF_000485595.1 Priapulus caudatus
TATGACAGTATAGATGGATAGATCTTGTATATTAGTTTTATGTTGCTCCGCAGCAGCGTCTATATATGACAGTATAGATGGATAGATCTTGTATATTAGTTCTATGTTGCTATATGCAGCAGCGTCTATATATGACAGTATAGATGGATAGATCTTGTATATTAGTTTTATGTTGCTATGCAGCAGTGTCTATATATGACAGTATAGATGGATAGATCTAGTATATTACTTCTATGTTGCTATGCAGCAGCGTCTATATATGACAGTATAGATGGATAGATCTAGTATATTACATCTATATAGCTATGCAGCAGCATATATATATGACAGAATAGATGGATGAATCTAGGATATTACTTATCGGTACCGACCCGGTACAGCTTACACCGCTAGAACGCCACTGCATGAACTCACGTACACACGCACGCGCGCTCGCTCTCTCTCTCTCTCTCTCTCTCTC
>NW_014577486.1:1586-11521 GCF_000485595.1 Priapulus caudatus
TCTCTCGCTCTCTCTCTCGCTCTCGCTCTCGCTCTCTCTCTCTCTCTCGCTCTCGCTCTCGCTCTCGCTCTCGCTCTCCTGCTCTGTTGCTATAATAAATAACGGCGTTTGCTAATTACAGCGCGAATATAGGCTACAATGCACAGCCCCGGATCTCGGGCCGAGCTATTTCTAATCATCCGTGACACACGAAAGATGCGGCGGGCGCGTGCGTGGGCGCTCCCCTGCTCCCACCGACATCCTATACGGGAAGGAAGAAAACAAAAACCTGACCTAACACAAAATATTTGTTGTGGTTGAACGCTAAAGTAAAGAGGCAATCGCTCGAGCTTACTCGAGCTTTAACCGCCTGACGGCAACACGCGCATGCACCCGCTCGCGTGCGCCTAAGCAAACTTCTCCGCGCTCTCGGTTTCTCCGCACGCATCATCATCGACTATCATTTCAAAACAACGGATCCGGAGGCGCGCTGTTTGCAAATTCGGGGATAGTTGAGTGCGCGCGGATGTATTGTTATAAACCGCACTATTGAGTGAGTTCGCGAAACAACGCGCGGATGTCTTTGAACAGTTTTTTTCTTGGGTGCGGTTACGTGCGCGTGAATCGGGCGAAGGTCATCGAAGGAGATAGTGTCGTCACATATATATATATATATATATATATATATATTATGATATAATATAGTGAGGGCGGGCTCGAACTCACACCCCTATGTCATAGACCCAGAGTGCTCATTCTCTCTCCCTCTCTCTTTCTTTTTTCTGTCTCTCTCTCTCTCACTCTCTGTCTCCCTCTGTATCTATCTCTTCTGTCTTCCCCCCGTCTCTCTTTTCCCTTCCTCTCTCTCTACCCCTCCCCTCTCTCCCCCCTCTCTCCATTTCTCTATCTGTCCGTCCGTCCGTTCATTCATCAATCCATCAATCTAACTATCTATCTATTCCTATCTCTCTCGCGCACGCAACTTTGCCGCATGTTTCGTATTTCTTCACGGAGGACCCCACCGTAAACCTCTCTCCAACCATCGCCACGGCTCAATCAATGCTTGCTCTGCCTCTTTCTGGCCGAGGATAGCGAACGAGAGTATATTTTCGACCTTAGAGACGGTAAATGCAATTTGTCATGAAACCACATGCTGCCGAATGGAATCGGTTCTTTCCCCAAGCACGCATCCCAGGTCATTATGATGTGCGTCTGCAGCAATGACTACGGCGGTGTTGCAGAAATGCGATTATACAGTTTGTTCTACACGTATATATATATATATATATATATATATATATATATATATATATATATATATATATATGTCCTCCTACTCGATATATCATCAGTGTGACTATTTGGTACACGTTTATGATCGCTGCATCGTGGCACTAAAACAACACTTTGCCTATATTCCTTCCTTGTGCGCTATATTCCTTATTTATGTTTACCGTTTTTCAATGTTTGTTTGTTTCGTGGTTTGTATGCGAACCTGCGTGCGAATGCTTGCGCTCTCGCATACGCATTCTGTTATTTGAGCCAGTCACGCTGCGACGTTCATAGACGTCTATAGAAACTCTTGACAGATTTAATTTAAATTGTTTTGTACAACTTGTTTGTATTAGCACTTACTCTATTATTTTATTTTACATGTTTATAGCGTGTAAGTCATGAATTTGCTCAAAAAAAAACATTCCATTTCCAAACGTATTATTGCAATTTATCGCTACTAAACGTAAACGCTGTAAAGTGCTAACGACCCAACATATACCCCCCAAAAAACTATTACCCGACTGATGGGAATTTATTTAAACAAGATGCAAAAACGTAAATAAATCACAAATATGTCGCCGGAACATCGTTAGCTCACAGCCATGTCGTTTAGCTGCGTCAGGACGACGCAGCAAAACTTGAAATAACAAATACAGTTTGCGGCTGAAGCGAGCCTGCGTTTTTATCGAAAGTAGCAACAGTGTATTACCAACATTGAGCGGTCGAGGGAAAACCATGTAGCAACACGGATTGCATTTCGTTGAAAACAGAAATCTGTTACAGATATACTATACTGCTATATTTGGCTACTTTTGTGCTACTTCGTGCTGACGTAAGCGCTTCATGGTTGCTATTACGGTTAGAACTAAGGTGAAGGTTATATAGGGGGGATGAAATTAGAAGAGCATGTGTTAGAGCTAGGTATTTCGTTACAGTTTACGATGAAATTAGAAGAGTATGGGTTAGAGCTAGGTATTTCGTTACAATTTACGATGAAATCAGGAGCGAATAAAAACCAATGTTGTTTTTATCCAACACTCGATGAAATTATATTAAGAATATAATCCGAGTTCGTAGCTAATTTGCATGTATGACTTAATGACCTTGCGTGCCGTAACGGAAACAGACAGACGCGTCGAAGCTAACTCGCCCGCCGTCACATCTCTCCGTCGCCCTACACGCGACAGTCCAATCACCAGTAAGTCACCTTGCGTGCAGCGCTTAAGCCAGTTCTGAATCCATGTCAACCGGCCATGCCAAATATGAGATTTAATCGAGTCAGTCGTGAACAAAAAATATATAAAATAAAATAATAATCGCACGGCGCCTGACATTTTGTGCGGAAGGTAGTAGTCACGTGTTTGTAATTGACCAATCGGATTTGCTATATGTATATTAACATAGACCCAGCTGTATCGAAGATATATGTGTGTGTGTCTGTGTGTGTGTGTGTGTGTGTGTGTATGTGTGTGTGTGTGTGTGTGTGTGTGTGTGTGTGTGTGCGTGCGCGCGTGTGTGTGTGTGTGCGTGTGTGTGCATGTATGCGTGTGTGTGCCTGCGTTCGGGCGCGCGTTGTGTGTATATTAATGATCAACTCGAAAATTCATCAATATGTTCTAATATGTTCAATAATAATACATTATACCATACAGATATCATTTATACATTTAACATCTCCCTTCACATTCAGGTGTGAATTATGCTGATATAGAAAGTTACCCATGAAGCTGCACCACACTGTCAATATCAACCACAAGCGATGATGCCGGCAAATTTCGAATTAAACGGTAGACGCTGACAGTTTCACCCATAGAAATCGCAGCCAAATATACGTATATATATAATATTATATTTATTATATATAAATATTATATATATATTATATATTATAAAACATATATATTTTTAGGGGTTATTGGGCTGCGATTTCTATGGTTTCGCCCTAGAAGCCACACCAATTCGACCCCCGCGGCAGCGTGCGCGCCAGCTACAGGCAAGTGGTGCCGGGGAAATTCGTGTGCATGAATGTTTAATAAGGCAAAACAAATACCAAAATGTTGAGATTGACCGAATTTTACAGAAGTTCATCATGACGACCTACCGCTTAATTTATACGTTCCAGATGGGAAAATCTACGAATCTCTTTTTTCTGTGATAAAAAAATTGCCAGGGGTGGTATCCGGTTTCAAGGATAGTCTAAAGATCGAAAACCAACAAAAAAACTTGTATATACCTCGATTGTAACGTTCAGTCAAATTTCCCTACTCGGCAACTCGATTAATATGACATATATATGTACCGGACGTTACGTGTTGTGACGCCGTTTCCCGTTGTTTCTCGGCAGGCGGATCCGGAAACTGCGCCGCGAACATACGTACATCCCGATTCACCGAAGTCGGGCTCCTATTGGATGAGCAAAGTGACGTCATTCGATCGGCTAAAGCTCACAAACAGCACGGACGAGAGACACGGAAACGTAGGCGGAAGTTGAATCACTATATCCTCCCTCTCTTTCTCTAATCTCTTCAATCTCTCTCTCTCTCTCTACGCTCTCTCTCATATCTCTTTTCTCGTCCTCTCGTCTTCCGTTCCTCTCTCTCATCTCTCTTCTCATTTCTCTCTCTCTCTCGTCTTCTCTCTCTCCTCTCTTCTCTCTCGTCTCTCTCTCTCTCTCTCCTCGCTCTCGTCTCTACTCAGAACCCTCTCTCTCTCTCCCTCTCTCTCCTCGGCTTTTGATATATATATATATTATATATATATATTATATATATTATATCATATATGTATTTATTTATTTAATTATATATAAGTATACTATAAGACAACTAAAGTTTACTACAGGTATTGTGGCAACACACGATGGCGGTCGCCATAGGGCGAGAGAGAGAGAGGGGGAGACTGCCAAGATAGATAGATAGATAGATAGATAGATGATAGGATAGATAATAGATAGATAGATAGATAATAGATAGATAGATAGCTTCGATAGATGGAATAGATAGATAGATAGATAGATGGCGGATAGATAGAAGATAGATAGCTAGATAGATAGATAGATAGATAGATAGATAGATAGATAGATAGCTACTAGCTAGATAGATAGATAGATAAAATAAATAGATAGATAGATAGATAGATGGATAGTAGAATAGATAAGATAGATGGGACGGATAGATGGATAGATAGATAAGATCGATAGATAGATGAGATAGATAGCTAGATAAGATAGATAGATAGATAGATAGATAGATAGATATGATAGATAGATAGATAGATAGATAGATACGATAGATAGATAGATAGATAGATGGATGGATGGAATGGAAGATAGATAGATAGATAGATAGATAGACTAGATAGATGATAGATAGATAGAGTAGATAGATAGATAGATAATAGACAGATAGATAGATATAGATGCATAGATAGATAGATAGATAAATAGATAGATAGATAATAAATAGTTAGATAGATAGATAGAGAGAGAGTCAAGAGAGAAAAAGAGAGAGCGCGAGAGAGAGAGAGAGAAAGCACGCGAGAGAAGTAAGAGAGAGCGAAGAAGACGCGAAAGAGAGAAAGGGGCAGCAGACAGAGAGACGCCAGAGAGAGAGACAGAGAGTGCGAGAGTGCGAGAGAGCAGAGACGAAGAGAAGAGAGAGCAGATACATCGAAAGAGAGTCGAGAACTGAGAGATCACAGAAACATCGAAGAGAGAGAGAGAGAGAGAGAGAGAGAAGAGAGAGAGACAGGAAAAAGAAGATAGAGAGAAGGAGGCGAGAGAAAGCCAGATACAGAGACAAGACAGACAGACAGAACATATCAGACAGAGACCAAGACACGATAGAGAGGAGAAGCGCAGTGCGCGCGCGAGAGCAGAGACGAGAAAGAGTAAAGAGAGAGAGAGAGAGAGATAGAGAGAGAAGAGAGCGTGCGCGCGCGGAGAGAGAGAGAGAGGAGAGAGAGCGGTGCGCAGCAGCCGAAGAGAGAGACGAGAGAGAGAGAGAGAGAGAGAGAGAGAGAGAGAGAGAAAGAGATAGAGAGAGAGAAAGAGAGGAGAATAGAGAGAGAGGAGCGTGCGCGCGCGAGAGAGAGAGAGAGAGAGAGAAGAGCGTGCGCGACCGAGAGAGAGAGAGAGAGAGAAGAGAGAGCGTGCGCGCGCGCGCGAGAAAGAGAGAGAGAGAGAGCGTGCGCGCGAGCGCGGCGGTCGGAGAGAGAGAGAAGAGCGTGACGCGCGCGCGAAAGCGAGAGAGAGAGAGAGAGAGAGAGAGAGAGAGAGAGAGAGCATAAGAGAGAGAGAGAGGCGACGACGAGAGCGAGGGAGAGAAGAGAGAGAGGAGAGAGATGAGAGAAGAGACGAAGAGAGAGAGAGAGAAGAGAGGAAGGACCCATTCACGATAAATGCTAGAGCAAGGCACTACCCGCATCCTCTATCCAGCACGCAGGACGCACTGCCACCCCTCCTCCCTCCACATCGTCTTTATCACTGTTCAAATCGGCAGGAACAGAGGGCCGTAGCCTGCGGGCGAGGAGGGCCAAGGAGCAGCTGCCCCCTAGATTTTTTTGAGTAAAAAAAAAAGTTGTACTAAAAGAGGAATTTGTCCGTATTCCAGAATGAAGCTGTACATTGTACTCAAGTGCCTCAAATACGCCTTCCTGCGATTACAGTTCAACATTCTGTCGGAGGAACCCCCACACCCCCACCTGTTCTCACCACCACCTTGAAAGTCCTGGACCGCGCCACTGCTCTCCCCACTAGGAATTGCTCACCTACGGCCCGCTGGAACAGCCGTGGTGGGGATAGTGGGTGTGCGCTGTGGGTGTGGGGGGGTGAGGGGGTGGGTGGGGGAATACTCAATGATCTGACTTAAGAATCTTAAATAGAGCTTGTGAAGTTCAAACGAGCTGTGACGATGACAATTACGATGACGATGGTTACGAATGACGATGAAGACGATGGTTTGATGCTCTCAGTGACGCATCCGACTGCGTGAAACAAAATTCCGGTCCGAAATCCGTCCGTTAAATAACGGAATGTACGTCGGACGCACGATAACCGGATGTGACGCGTAGCGTGCGGCGTGGTACTACCATGATGCTGTACGAGGCACCGCACGTACGAACGCACGCACGGTAACGCATACACGCGGTGGCACGCACTGCAGCAGCAACGCACGTACGCACGCACTACGCAACGTACTTCACGCACGCACGCACGACCACGCCACGCACGCACCTATGCACGTATGCGCGCACAACGCACGCACGTACGCACACACGGCGCACACGACGCACGTACGTGCAACGCCGAGTGACAGCACGCAAACTCACGCATATATATCAGGCGTCCAATATTCTCCAAAGTAATATATATATATTATAATATATATATATATATATATATTATATAATTATAAATTATACAGATTTGATGTCCAATAATATATGTACGTCTATCTGTATCTGCTGGGTCTAGGTGTGTGTGTGTGTGTGTGTGTGTGTGTGTGTGGTGTGTGTGCGCGCGCGCGCGTGTGTGTGTATGTGTGTTGCGTGCGTGCGTGCGTGCGTGCGTGTGTGTGTGTGTTGTGCGTGGCGTGCGTGCGCGCGTGGCGCGTGCCGTGCGTGTGTGTGTTGTGTGTGGTCTGTGTGTGTGCGTACATGTAGTACGCTCTATCTGTATCTGTTCATATGTGTGTGTTTGCAGGCGGTGCTGTGTTTCCATGAATAAAGTACCTGTCCGGCGCCTACACTCGTACGTAGCTACGACTCGATTACCGACCTCTGCTCTTACACGTAACGTGATTCAGAGAGAGCTGCCTTCATAGCCGGAAGCGTACCCGACGCCAAGGTAAGTGAGATATAGAAGGGAAGGGATGAGGGAGGGTTGGATGTACGGGAGAGAGAGAGTTGGTAAAGAAAGAGGTGGAGGGATGAGGGAGGGTGATGTAGAAGAGAGAGAGGAAGATGGGTAAAGCGAGGGGGGGGCTGAGGAGGGAGTGATGTAGGGAGAGAGAAGAGATGGGTAAGAGAGAGGGGAGGGATGAGGGAGGGTGATGTAGGGCGAGAGAGAGATGGGTAAAGAGGGGGAGAAGATGAGCGGACGGTGATGTAGGAGAGAGAGAGATGGGCCTTAAGCCAAAGAGGGGAGGGATGAGGGAGGGTGATGTAAGGGAGAGAGAGAGAGATGGTAAGAGAGAGGGGAGGATGAGGAGGGTGTGTAGGAGGAGAGAGAATGGGTAAGCAGATGAGGGCGGACGGGGATGAGGAGGGTGATGTCAGGGAGAGAGAGAGATGGGTAAGAGAGAGGGGGGGGGGATGAGGAGGGTGATGTAGGGAGAGAGAGAGAGGTAAAGGAGGGAGGGATGAGGAGGGTGATTGTAGGGAGAGAGAAGATGAGGTAAAGAGAGAGGGAGGGATGAGGAGGGTGATGTAGAGAGAGAGAGAGAGATGGGTAAGAGAGAGGGGGAGGATGAGGGAGGCGTTGATGTAGGGAGAAAAGCATGAGTTGGGTAAGAAAGAGGGGAGGGATGAGGGAGGTGATGTAGGAGAGAGAGATGAGATGGGTTAAGAGAGAGGGGAGGGATGAGGGAGGGTGATGTAGGGAGAGAGAGAGATGGGTAAGAGAGAGGGGGAGGGATGAGGGAGGGTGATGTAGGGAGAAGGAATGGGTAACGAGAGAGGGGGAGGATGAGGGAGGGTGAGTAGGGATGAGAGAGATGGGTAACGAGAGAGGGGGAGGGAAATGAGGGAGGGTGATGTAGGGAAGAGAGAGAGATCTGGGTAAAGAGAGAGAGGGGGAGGGATGAGGGAGGGTGATGTAGGGAGAGAGAGAGAGATGGGTAAGAAGAGGGGGAGGGATGGAAGGGAGGGGAATGTAGAGAGAGAGAGAGAGATGGGTAAGAAGCAGAGGGAGGGATGAGGGAGGGTGATGTAGGGAGAGAGAGAGATCGCGGTAAGAAGAGGGGAGGGACTGAGGAGGGGATGTAGGGAGAGAGAGAGAGGGTTATAGAAAGAGGAGGATGAGGGAAGGGTGATTGTAGGGAGAGAAGAGAGATGGGTAAGCAGAGAGGGGGAGGGATGAGGGAGGGTGAATTGTAGGGAAGAGAGAGATGAGGTAAGAGAGAGGGGGAGGGATGTGAGGGAGGTGATGTAGGAAGAGAGCAGAGAAGATGGGGTAAGAGAGAGGGGAGGGATGAGCGGAGGGTGGATGTAGGAGAGATTAGAGAGAGGGGTAAAAAGGAAGGGGGAGGATGAGGGAGGGATGTAGGGAGAAGGAGAGAAGATGGGACGAAAGAGGGGGAGGGATAGGAGGGTGATGTAGGGAGAGAGAGAGAGACTGGCGTAAGAAAGAGGGGATGATGAGGGAGGGTGGATGTAGGGAGAGAGAGAGAGATGGGTAACGAGATGAGGGGGAAGGATGAGGGAGGGTGATGTAGCGAGAGAGAGAGATGGGTAGAAAGAGGGGAGGGATGAGGCGAGGTGATGTAGGAGAGAGAGAGATGGGTAGAAGAGGGGAGGGTATGAGGGAGGTGACTGTAGGGAGACGAGAGAGAGATGGTAAGAAAGAGGGGGATGATGAGGGAGGGTGATGTAGTGGAAGAGAGAGAGCATGGGTAAGAAAGAGGGGGCCGGGATGCGGAGGGGTGTGTAGGAGAGAGAGAGAGATGGGTAGAGAGAGGGAGAGAGGAGGGGAGGGTGATGTAGGGAGAGAGATAGATGGGTAGAAGAGAGGGGGAGGGATGAAGGGAGGTTTGTAGGAGTGAGAGAAGAATGCGGTAAGAGGAGGCAGGGGGAGGGATGAGGAGGTTTGGTGGATGTAGGGAGAGAGAGAGATGGTAAGAAGAGGGGAGGATTGAGGATGGGTGATGTAGGGGAGAGAGATATGGTAGGAAACAGGAGGGGGAGGGATGAGGGAAGGTGATGTGAGGGAAGAGAGAGATAGGTAAGGAGAGGGGGAGAGATGAGAGAATGTGATGTAGGGAGCGAGAGAGATGGGTAAGAGAGAGGGTGGAAATAGAGATGTGATGTAGGAGAGAGGAGCTAGAGATGGGGAGCGGGTGGAACCGAAACGAAGGAAACAAGAGCGAGCTACAGATAGAGAGAGGGGTGGGGAGAGAAAGGGAGAGAGGAGAGAGGAGGATAATAGAGAGAGAGCCGAGACGCGAGACAGAAAAGAGGGAGAGACGGCAATAGAGAGACGAAAGAGAGAGGGAGAGAGAGAGAGGAGAGAGAGAGAGAGAGAGAGAGAGAGAGGGGTGAGAGAGAGAGAGTGAGAGGAGAGAAATGGGAAGCACAATAGACATAGAATGAGGGGGAGAGAAAGAACCGAGCGGGAAGCGAAGAAAGAGAGGGAGAAGGAGAGAGAGGAGAGGAGAGAAGAGGAGAGCAGAAGAGAGAGCGCGATCAGACGGACTGAAGGGATGAGGAGAAAAAGAAATGAAGAAAAATTGGCGTGAAAATGACATAAAAGGCATAAAAGGTGATTCGTTGGTTACGACGGTTTATATATACGGTTTAATGCGGCAAATTCTCAGCTAGAATTTATACTCGACGTGAAGAGAGACCCATTACAACGAAGGACTACACCGGAAGGTCAAATGGAAAGTGTTAAGCTGGGTGAGTGGAGACCCCACACCACACGAAACATGCACACACCACCAACACGGCGCGCGCACACACACCAT
>NW_014577486.1:11531-15657 GCF_000485595.1 Priapulus caudatus
CGCGCGGCGCGCTCTCTCTCTCTCTCTCTCTCGTTCGCTCTCGTCCCCTCTCTTGCTCTCTCTATCCCCCTCGCGCGCGCTCTCTCTCTCGTTCGCTCTCGCCCCCTCTCTTCCTCTCTCTCTCTCTCTCCCCGCCCTTCGATCTCTCCCTCTTCCCCTCGCGCGGCGCGCTCTCTCTCTCTCTCTCTCTCGTTCGCTCTCGTCCCCTCTCTTGCTCTCTCTATCCCCCTCTCTCTCTCTCTCTCTCTCGTTCGCTCTCGTCCCCTCTCTTGCTCTCTCTATCCCCCTCGCGCGCGCTCTCTCTCTCGTTCGCTCTCGCCCCCTCTCTTCCTCTCTCTCTCTCCCCTTCGCGTGCGCTCTCTCTCTCGTTCGCTCTCGCCCCCTCTCATCCTCTCTCTTTCCCTCTCCCCTCGCTCCCTCTCCCTCGTGCGGCTGACACACGCTAGCCCGAAACACGCGTGCCGGCTTACGGATCTTTCTTCGTCTGCTCGGATAAACGATGTGTCAATCACGGAGTCAGTCAGTCTTCCACGCCGCTGCTAGTGACGTCAGCAACAATCGCGCGCTCACCTATCTGCTGCCGTGAAACACGCAGACGCGCGCCGCCCGCGCCGTGCACTATGGGTACCCATACGTCCATTATTCTCTCAGGGAAGGTCGCATTTAACATTGCTTTTTTTTTATCTACGATGTGTGACGTTGTTGATGGCGGAATTGATCGATCTCCGTTTTAACGAACGCTGCGTTTATTGTCACAATAGCGCGTAACGCGTGACCGACCGCGATATATTTAAACGATGCCTTCCTCACGGGGGCGCTGTCGTCATTTATGGTGGCTGCGGCACGTTCTCCGGATCACGCTACAGGGCACGTTAACCCTTGCCCTAATTAGAACGAATTTCCACCAGTTAGCCGGCGTGTATGTATGTGTATATATAGATAATGAGAGGCGTACGGAGATGGGAGGAGATGAAGTGATGTAGAGCACGTTTCCAGCGTTACGTCCTCGTTCCTCGTATTTTCTCCTGCGCCAAAAAACCTGGAAACTCGGTCTACACCCAGCAGGTGGCGCAACACGCCAGGTTGTGAGTGACAACGGGGTCGCCCCGCTTTTAATAGTAAACCGGAAACGTCGGCAGCGACGTCGCCGCAGCGCAGCGGGAAACCACGTGATCCGGTAGAAATCCGAGATTCCGAAATACGAAAGTTTCTGAGCGCAGACTTTAAGGTGCTTAGCGCCAGTACTCCCAGATGCACGCCCAACGGCCCATCTTATATCCGGGGACTGTTGTGTGTCCTATATATTGGTACATATATATATTATCCTATATTATTATGTACATAATATATCTTGACATTATAGCATTTAAACCTATGCTATCGCGCATGCGCCATCATAACGATAGGTTTTTGTTTCGTTGCTCATTTATTCTTTCATCTGACATTTATTTTTTATTCATTTAGCTAGTTATTTGCTTGTTTAGCTTTTTTTTCTATCTAGTATATTTTTTATTTTTTTTATTATTTTTGTACATTTTTTTTATTCATTTCTCTATTATATATTTCCAGTGAGTCAGTCAGTCCGTCAATCATTCGTCATTCATCAATCCAGCCATCCATCCATCCATCCATCCATCCATCCAACCATCCATCCGTCCGTCCGTCCGTCCGTCCGTCCGTCCGTCCGTCCGTCCGTCCGTCCGTCCGTCCGTCCGTCCGTCCATCCATCCATCCATCCAACCATCCACATCGCGTACAGCATTATGTACCAGTCGCCACAACTAACACGCTCTCTCTCTCTCTTTCTCTTTCTCTCTCGCTCTCCGCAGTCACCAACGCGACGGTGGCGCCACATGCGGCCATCTTCTTCAGCCACGAGGTGAAGATCTTTCTCGCCGTGGCGGCGGCGCTGCAGTTCCTGCTCACCGTCGCCGGCAATGTGTCGGTGATGATCGCCTACGCGATCGATCCTCGCCTACGCAACGTGCAGAACACGTACATCCTCAACCTCGCTATCTGCGACTTCTTCGTCGGCTGCGTCGACGCGCCGATCGCCTTCTGGGACATCTACCACGACTGGATCTGGGTGCTGCCGCAGCCCGTCTGCGACTTCTGGATGTTCGTCGAGTACACGTGGACGCTCGAGTCCGTCACGAGCGTGATTCTCATCAGCTGGGATCGCTACAAGCTCGTCACGCAGGGAGCGAGTTATCAGGTGCAGAACTCGATACGAAAGGCCGTCGTGCACATCGTCGTCACGTGGGTGGTCGTCATCGCCTTCTACGCGCCGTCGATTCTCGGCTGGCGCGCCTTCGCCGGCTTCTCGGTGCTGAAGCCGACGCTTTGCGAAGTGGAGTTTCTCTACAACTTCCCGTTCACGCTGACGAAGAACATTCTGACGATCGTCATTCCCGGAGCGCTGCTAATCGTCGTCAACGTGAAAGTGTACCGCAATATCGCCGCGCGCACTCGTCGCTTCAAGCAGACGGCGTCGCACACGCTCGCCGCGCCGACGTCCACCGACGCGACCCTGTCGAAGGACCGACGAGCGGCGCGCTCGCTGTTTATCCTCGTCGTCGCTTTCATCGTCATGTGGGCGCCGTGGGCCGTCAATACAACCCTCAGCACGCTGTGCCACGAGTGCTGGAACGACTACGCGTACATGGCTTCCTACTGGCTCCTCTACCTCAACAGCCTCGTCAACCCGCTTCTGTACGCTGCCGGCAGCCCCCGCTT
Organism: Priapulus caudatus; assembly: GCF_000485595.1. NCBI lineage: Eukaryota > Metazoa > Priapulida > Priapulimorpha > Priapulimorphida > Priapulidae > Priapulus > Priapulus caudatus. The sequence continues at coordinate 14,268 of NW_014577486.1, forward strand.
CCGCGTCAACTACAAGCGCATCTGGTGCTGCTACCTGTTCCGCACTAAAGGTATCGTGCATCGCATCACCGACGCGTCGTGGTCGGATGCACGCACGCAGAAGGCGGCCGCCTGCCGCTCCGACTGCCTCGCCGTGCAGCGTACGACGCACGAGATGGCGACGGTGATGCACAGCTACTGCTACACGGTGACGCGAGCCGACGACGCCAGCGCGAACGAGTCGGAGGACAACTGCTGCGGCGACGTCGGCGAGCGGTCGTGCGTCTCCGATATTCACTCGTTCAACGGTACGCCGCGGCCCGAGAGCAGCCAGGAGCGGCTGCTATGAGAGACGCGCGCGCGCGCACGTACACGCAGGTACACACACACATGCACGCACGTACACGCACGCACGCACACCCGCGTATATACATACACGCACTAATTACACGCACACATACTCGCGCGCACATACACACGTGCACGTACTCGCGTGCACGTACACGCACGCACGCACGTACACACATACAAGCGCTTATATACACGCATGTGCATAGTGCATACACGCACACACACGCACACGCACACACGCACGCACGCACACGCGCGCACGCCGGAGCGCGGCGCTGACACACATGCGACGAACACGATATTCGCGAGAGCTTATTTAATTATCTCACATGTTGCGACTTAAAACTCATTACGGTTAGCTGATTGTATAAATCCGACCAACAGTATTATATGTACTGCTCTGTTTCTATTGGAATGCGTATATACAAATAAACGGGCAATGATGTAAGAATATTGCATTTCACTTCACTCCTCTCAATTCAACTCTCACGACTGCCACCCACATATGCCCCTTTCACCCATATATATATATATATATATATATATATATATATATACATCGCGCTATAATACCGACCAACTCTTTGGACCTACATTATTGCTCTAGCGGTCGCGAGCTGGGGAGGGGGCAGGGGGGATATTGAAAGCGAATATGCGAGGCATTCACGCGAGCGGGTTTCCATGTCACGCGCCGGTAATAAACGACTAGTGACTATACAATCGCCGCCGCCGCCGACGACCGATAATGGTCCGTTCTCGCGTCGCCACTCCCCCCCCCCCTGCCGCGATGCTGCGATGCGACAATCAATCGATCTACGGGAATTGCGGGGCTCGGGCGACAATTGTCTCTTGCGTGCGGAGTGTTGATCGTTGATGTTGTAATTATTTGTCGCGCACGAGTCGTCGAGCGACGAGCGGCGCAAATTTCGCGGTGTCAGAGATACACGGAGACCGTCGGCAGCAGCAGCGGTGGCGACAACAGCAGCAACACCAGAAGCAGTAGTAACAGCAGCAGCAACGCCACCACCATCAGCAGTAGCGGCACCACCACCACCACCAC
>NW_014577486.1:15667-36029 GCF_000485595.1 Priapulus caudatus
CGCACGCGCGCACGATAGAAGCGTAGTTACGTGCACGCTACGCGCACGCGCGCACGATAGAAGCGTAGTTACGTGCACGCTACACGCACGCGCGCACGATAGAAGCGTAGTTACGTGCACGCTACACGCACGCGCGCACGATAGACGCGTAGTTAGTTACATGCACGCTACACGCACGCGCGCACGATAGAAGCGTAGTTACGCTTTGACGCACCCGCTATACGCCGTTCGGGGGGAAACACGCTACGATCAAGTAGGTTACGTGCCTTCCTCTATGTACGTACGCACGTGGAGAACAGGTTACATCAATATGAGCTCAAACGCAGTCAAAACATTATTTTCACGCGCACGCGCGCGTATAGTTACGCATAGTTACACCCCCATCTCCCAACATAATACTATTGCTCTATTTTCCCTTTCTATTCAGTCTACGTTTCAATGTAATGTAGCTACGATGTTATAACGTCACGTCCTCCATCTAAACGGTGTTTCCCGTGATAAACATTCGATGATGTATTGGACAGCACACAATGCTAGCAACTAACAGTTATCAATTAGTATGTTAATTAAATATTAATTATTGCCGTTATTCGACTATTACCTGTCATGAAGTTGATATTTGACAAATAATTACGGTGCGCACATGCTATAGTATTTTACATATACAGCACTTCTATAAATGAAAGTTATACAAGCGCGCACACACGTATAAATATCTCATTAATTTGCATACGGACATCGAAATTCAATTAGTTCGCGATAATTGCGCGAGTTTAATTAACATAACGAAAAAGTTCACACGCATTAGATATTTTTTATATACGCGCAGGAAATTCGCATTTAATGTCGTTATATACGGCGGTTCTGAAACGTGCGATTTTTCGCCAAACCCGGAGAAATCAACCCGCAGGAATACACGCTAACATGTACCGACCATTTTAACGCGTAGTATTCCTAAGGGTGAAATTTGGTCCAGAAAGTTTTCGGCCAGATCAAATACATTATTGAGGAGAAGACAGAAGTATGATAGCGGTAGAGTATATACTTACTTCTACTAAAATGGCAGTCACGTATAAGGGCACATGGGGGAACAGCGTTTTAGATTAGTGGTCATTTCAGCTATCCCTGTGGTGATATTTTACAATCATCAACATAGTTACAATCATCTAATGAAATTTGCAAGCCCGCCCATAAACTGAAGTGTCCGAGGACACGACTAAAACTTCGTAGAAATAGTAAAATTGAATCAAATACACATATGAAATAAATAAATGAAATAGACATGGGAAATTGTAAAAATAATTGAAATTGTAGAACTATTTTCGAACTACAGAATTTTACATTGTATTGTAGAACTACAGACACAGACACACAGACACACGCACACGCACACACTCACACACACACACACACACACACACACACACTACAACACACATCACACACACACGCATCAAACACACACGTACATTGACACGCACACCACACCACAAACACACACACACACACATCACACACCACACAAACACACCACACTCATTACACACCACACACAGCGCCGCCTCCACACTCACACGACACCACACTCACACGCACGCAACACCACAACTCACACTCACACTTCACACCTACACTACACGCCACCGTACACTCACAACGCACACGACACCACACACACACACACCACACATACACACACACACACAACACACAACTCATCACACACACACGCCGCGCCCGCACTCCACAACTCACACGCGATCACGCCACACTCACAGCACTCCACACGCTACATCTCACACGCACACGTAACACCACATCACACACACACACAACCCACTACCACACACACATCTACATACACACAACACCACTACACTGCTGCGACCCGCACCAACCACACGCACACCACACACCACACACCCCATTCATACAACACACACACACACAACACTTCACACGGCAGGCCCACCGCAGGTCCCCGACTCTCCTCACACGCCACACGCCTACCAGCGTCAGCCACTCACACGCACGCAACGCCACACTCACACCACACGTACACTCACACGCACACTCCGACAGCTCACGAATCGGCACACGCTACCACTCACCACGCACACCGTACGGGCTCAACATCGCCACACCCTATCTCTCACAACCGAGCGTACGTACAACCTGGCCACACGTACCACTCATCACCACATCGCCACACTCACACTCATCACTCACACTCACACGCACACCGACACACACCACACGAACACACACACACATCACACATCACACACATCATACACCCGCACACACCCACCACACAATTAACACACACACTACACACACACACACACACACACACACACACACACAGCATACACACACACATACACACACATCACACACACACACTACATACACTACTACACACACACACCACACACAAACACACCACACACACACACCACATCACACACACATACATCACACACACACACACACACACACACACACACACACACACACACACACACACACACACACATCCAGATCGGAATTTCTTTACATAACACCGGACGAAGCACGATCTCTAGAAGCGCGCTTCCCTCCCCAATAATAGTCGCTCTCGTGCTCGCATCTGTTGGCGCGCGCGGGGGCGGCACAGCGCAGCATCAATAGAGCCGACCTGCCACGAACAGGGGCAAGAGCGGGAGGGGGGGACTCTCATGCCACTTAACACTGATAGACACGTAAGCCGCCTATTAGCGGTCGCTGCCTGCCGCACGAACCACGGCGGCGAAGCGAGTTCTGGTCGCAGCAGGAGGCCTTGACGCTAAGCACCCTCCTCCCCCTCCTCCCCTCTCCCCCTCTCCCGATGCTCTCCCGGGGAGCGGGTTATTATTGCGACTGACGCCGCCATTAAGAGGTCGCCTCCCTCGGCGGAGCTTCGTCGTGATGGGTGTGTGACTGCAGCGCGGGAGCGGGACGCGGCAGGGGACCTGACAAGTGAAACCATCGTCGTCGTCGTCGAGTTGGCGACACACCTGTTTCTGCGACACGCGCAACACACGCGGAGAAGCGCCCAGAGGGACAATTATATTGCAATATTGCTAAAAGGATGGCAAGGTATACAAACGCAGGCGGAATTGCTGGGGGTCACTTTACGTTATACGGGTATGGGCAGGATTGGGATTAGGGAATTAGGGTTAAGATTAAGATATGGTAAGTGTTAGTATTAAGGTTTGCGTAGCCATGCGACAATGGCAGTCACTGATCACCCGATGACGATTCATACACACTCACTACATAATAACACACTACATTCGTTCACGAATAAGATAATAACCTCCTTTATAACCACCCTAGTACGAATGACTATACGTAATAAATCACATCATAATGTCATGAATAAAATCAGGAACACATCAAAGTGGTTTGATGTGCTCCCATAGCAATATAATTATATAATCGTTAGCCAGATAATGTGCGGTCGTCGGCGGCAACGTGGGTCGGAACAGTTGCCGCTGGATGAGTAACGGTGGACCAATGTTGCGCAAGTGACTGGTACGGTGGTTAGGTCGACATGGCTATATGCTGGGTTGTTGTCAAAGACCGTATAAAATTTCGTTACTATTGTATAAGGTTTTTGCTATTTTAAATTTATGCTTATTCTTTGTTGTTAATATTATTGATAATAATTAACATTATTATTTGTCATTGTTAATAATTACTTAAGTTATTATTAATGATTAGTACTGATAAATCATTATTATAATTGAGATTACTATTATAGTTAATTATTATATGTAACATCAATATTGTTATTGAAATGTCTTTTATTATTAGGTTATTAGTAGAATCATGGGGTACAATCATTGAGCTGTATTAATAGACTCATTAATAGTTCATTAATAGTTCATTAATAGTGCATTAATAGTGCATTAATAGTTCATTAATAGTGCATTAATAGTTCATTAATAGTGCATTAATATACTCATTAATTGTTCATTAATAGTGCATTAATATACTCATTAATAGTTCATTAATAGTTCATTAATAGTTCATTAATAGTGCATTAATTGTTCATTAATAGTTCATTAATAGTGCATTAATATACTCATTAATAGTGCATTAATAGTGCATTAATAGTGCATTAATAGTGCATTAATAGAGCTCAGTGGGTAGAATGTGTTTTTATTCACTCCTAGTAGAATATCCCGGATCCGGTTTAATAGTGGAGAAGGATATTCAGAGGAGAATATGGGGATGAGGATGGCATGGAGGGAGAAAGATGGGAGTGGAACGATCACAGGCCTTCAAAGCCCCGCCACCAACATCACACCAGGTCGCGCTTTATCGTGGAGTCAACTAGGGTCCCTGTATACAGAGTATATAGGGACCCTAGAGTCAACGAACCGAACAAGGGAGCGCTCACGTGACAACCGGAGTATGGTGCGGAATCTCTATAAAAGGATTCTACTCCAGCAGGTGGCAAAGGGGAAAGGGGTCAGCAGTGATGGTCTCTCATCTCCCCAAGGTGTCCGTGTAAGCTAGTTACACATGCACGCAGCAGCAGCAGCAGCAGCAGCAGCAGCAGCAGCAGCAGCAGCAGCAGCAGCAGCAGCAGCAGTTAGTGGCACTTCACTGAATCAGCAGCGTGGTGACACGCACGGTGAGCTTCGCATTGCATCATTACATGGGAGACATTCATGAATATAGCGATAAACTTGTTCGTTGCCAGACTTCACATGTAGACGGCGGCAGCAGCACGGCAGGATCAGCGATGGCTTCAAGCTATTACGTCACAGTAAATAGTAAAAGTAAAAAAATGATGTCCACTTTTTCACAAAATGTAAGTGCTTCTGTTCAGTTTCGATGGATAAATTGCTGCATTATACTTCCTATTTTGTTATTTCGTTCGATGTGAACAAACACTCGTGACTCATACATAGCCCATAGCAATCATTTAATGTCATGATCAATATAACAGATCGCCGAGGTTTTTTTGAATTTTTAACTAGTTCAGAAACAATCTTATCAGGTAAGAATTTGAGGATACATTTAGTCCCGTTAGTAATTACTTTTTATGTAAAAAAAATTGCAACAAATCTTTTTACAAATATACACCATAGACAATTTGTGACGTAGTCAATTTAACGCGCTTTGCATTGTCCGTGGTCCGAGTTTCATTTCCTCCAGTAATGACGGCAGACGAAACTCATTACATATTTAATTTGACATATTGAATTTTACTTATTGAATTTTCATGTAGCTACTCGTTCGTATAGCACGCATTAGAATATTGGCATTAATGGTTCTTGGCATTTTATGACCGCCAATGAGTAGAAAAAACCCTGCTAATTTTTCGTTAGAAGTTTGTATAATTCTACGCATGTTATTAATGCTATTCCCCCATCCCCAACCCAAACTTCGCCAGTATTATTAATGAAAACACACTGGTCTACCTGTAAGATTTCAACAAACCACACATTGGCATATGTAAACTATAATGTCGTAATAAGGCACAGCACTACTTTTGATCTATACAGCCAAGTCAATAGCAATATTCCAATGCGTGAGTAGCAGGTACATAAGCCCTTTGCGGTTGCTATACAATCATTCTCTGACGGGTTGCTCTGCAAGGATTACTACTCTGACCTTTATTTGCTCCGTGCGAACTGGTTCATTCATTGATGCATAATTATTGAACACCCAACCACGCACGGACGCACGCACGTACGCACGCACGCACGCACACGCACGCACACACACACACACACCGGCGAACGAACGCCCACACACATGCATACACTTTACACACACATTACATACGCACACCTACGTATTGTTACGAACTTAGCAGCGCATGCACAGGTTACTCGTGCATTGATACATCGTGTCACAGCTTGCGCTGCACACCAGATGAATAATAATATCACGTTATGAAATATGCCATTCACACCTCCTACCTACCAGCTGCCCACCCCTGCACTCTCACGCCTCCACCTATATCCATGTATTCATACATTTCGTATCCGAGTAAGCAGTGAGGTGCAAGAACTCGATAGAAGAGCGGTTCATTCTCTATGCGATCAATATGTGGCAAATAACCGCCCGTAGCCGATGCTCAAGTTCTACATGTTAGCACAGAAATATCTAGAATTGGGTTGAAGAATTTTTCCACTCGATTCTCGGTTTGCCCTCATAACGGGAAGCTATGTTTTGCATTCCAATTTGCGTGATATCCGTCGGAGAAAATTGCGTGACATGTGCAAGTGTTGCAGTGTTGCTTCGCACCAAGAACAACAGTAGCTAAACAACAATAATGTGCTAGGAATAAATTCTCACTTATACGTAAAGAATATGTTTATTACCATGATCTGTTGTGACCATAAGGTGTACGCAGCAGCTGTTAACTGGTTATCAATATTTTACCATATATTTTTCAATCACAGATGTAACAAAGGCCTTCCTGGCACACAGCCAGGAAGGAACAAAAAGTAGAGCTAATACTTCCTTCGACGACACTTACGGACAAACTTGGTTCACACACAACAAATAACAGGGAGGTTTACTGGATGCACCCCTGCCAGCCAGCCTAAACTTCATGCCAACTGCAAGAAAATGCTACCTGACTGTTTCCGCTTCACTGTTGCGTCACTAGATGGCGCTAATCCCAATCGTCGTCATCGTCGTGACTCTGGCTGCGACCGGCCTTGCTAAGCGGCGGCGGAATCATCGCAGATATCTTCTCCATCGCAGTGCTGCCACCTGTTGGCGCAGCAGGCTGAGAACCATCCCCCGTGTCACTTCTGGAAGTTCTTGTACCTGGTTGCATAGTAGACACCGATTAACCTCAATTATCCCCAAAAAATCCACGGGAGACAAACTAAACGAGATGGACTAATTTTGTGGACCAATTTTCCATTGAAAACCAATAGTTAAAAGACGAGATAAAAGATTTAAAAAACGCGTACAGGGTCAACGATGTAGATATCGATGCATGCAGTTTTTTTTCTGTATTTAAGGTCATTGCGGGTCACATTAACCATATCTATGGTTAGCACTGCATGCAGTTCATGGCTATCACAGTAACGGGACATCACACGCATCACACGTAATGGCGAGCTGCGAAATCGTGCGGAGCTCGTTCACCTGATATCGCTTTACGTCGCAGAGCTATTTTATTCATTAGATCTCCCATCAGGTCGCCGCCGCCTTCGTCTTTCGCAGCTGCGGCTTCCTTCTTACGCTTGCTCTCCATCTTTCTGTCCTGTGCGTTGTGCAATTTGCCCTTGCCCTTGCCACCAGCCTATAAATGCAAACACAACTCTAAATGATATCTCCACTTCGGCAGTGTACACAGCAAATGTCGTCAGTGGAAAATTAAGTCTTTTACTCCACGAGAGATTCCACTCAACTCTGAGCATGAGCATGGATCAAATTTATCCAAAACATCGATCCACTTCGTCTCCAAGCATGGAAATAAAGATTTCATCGGATTGAAAGTGAACATTAATGCTAATAGAGGTGTGGCATTCCAAGCTACCAACATCGACTTCAATAAACCAAATCGGAAAGTCTCCGGCGCCATATTAAGATCAGATAAGAGGGGGTATAAACTGACATTTTATAACATGGGTAGGATAGGACTATTCTAGGTGTTTGATCTATAATTCTCTTCACTAACATCGTACTTCAATTCACAGGCAAGTTTCTGTTTACATAAACATTTACTAATAATTATGATTGTGGTCGTTTGGGATATTTTTCAATGTGTTAATGCAAAAAACTAAAAACGCACGAGTGTTTACATTAATCATGTACTTTCCTAAGCGCGCCTCAGCCATTTTATACCCCCTTTTTCTGTGACCTACATAGCACAGCTGGACTTTCCGATCTCACTTATAAGAGAACAACACTGATGTTTACCAGCAGTCTAACTACTAAAGGTATTTATGACAAAAAAAAAATTTATACTACCCTTTGCCTACATCCTCCACCTTGGAGCTTTCCAAATTAACCGTAAAAAAATATTGAGCAGGAAATATCAGAATCGCGCTGCTACAATGCCATTCAGTCGATCACACGCTCCTCACCCACCTGTCTTATAGCCGCCAAAAGATCCGCACGTCCGTCACCAGGGAGCACCACCTCTGCCGGTGCACCGGAAATCTTAGGCAACTGCTTCCCGCCTTCATTTTCCTCCTGCGTCGCGGAAACTTCGGGAGGTGGCGGGGGAGGGGGAGGAGGAGGAGGAGGACCGCCAGCAGCAGACGTAGAAGGATGCCGCGGAGCTGCCGAGTCCACGGGAGGTGGAAGAGGAGGAGGAGGAGGAGGACCGGCTTGCGATTGATCAATGGAGGGTAGCGTGGGGTCCGGTACGACAGAAGGAAGTTCTGGGATGGCTCCACCGATCACGGTCACCGAGGGGGCGATCGACGGACCAAGGTCTGCGCTGTACAGAAGGTCGTCTGCTATACCTGTATGTTAAAAAAAAATGGAGAATTTGAAAACGAACGTAAATATGAAATTTTAAACACGGTACAAAACCACGACACTAGGAGAACAATCGTATATCAACTACACAGACAGATAAACCTACATGATACCATTGCCACCACGATGAAATCACATACATCCAAGTTATAAGCCCCCACTTATATTTGTACAATTCAATAGTGAGTACACCATCCTGTTTCAACCTCGCAGATACTGGTTTTTGATACCACGATTAGAGAGCAAACACGGGAAAGGTCTTTTACCTGGCAGGTCGGGCAAGTACGAGGGCAAATCGAACTCTGGAACGTTGCCAAGATCCGGGTGGTAGAAGTAATCGTCGGTCGACGGCCGGAATGTCTGCTCGCGATCGGTGATTGTGACGGGTGCGTCGCCGATCCCCTCCTCCTCCTCCTGCACTCCAGCTCGGGTTTTAGTAACGGCTCCCAGCGGGTCCAGCATCATGTACTTCTTGTACCTAAAATATCAGCGTGATAGCTCTCGGTGACCCACGTGGGGTGATCTACAATGGCGCAAAACCCAGCTGGTGCCTGCAATGTAGCTACTAGTGATGGTGAGTTTTGTGTTCAGAATCCCCTTGGAGACAAAGCATAGCCTGCTATAGTTGACATGTGAAAACCAAGGGATGCTGGGGAAGCGAATATTTTCCCCAGAACGGGATACTCACGGGTTTTCGGTGGTGTTGAACAGCAACAGCGAGCTGACCGATCGAATGTTTTCGGGTAGCCGTCCGAGACCCTCTCCCTGGTCCTCTGCCTGTGCTCGCCGCGGTCTGATGTTGATGTTCGTAAGCCATAGACTGTCCTTGAGGTTTCTATCATCAAGCGGGATGTGTCTGCTCTGAAAGAACGAAAAGCTCACCAGCTGTAGCCGGGTACCATCTACTGGGATTGACATTGTGACGGTCCTACGCAATTTTTTGGGCTCTGCTAGATTATCACAACTATCGATTAGTTTTTATATGTGCTGCATCAGCATACTTGGCCAAGATTAAATCATTATGACTTGGCAGATGGATTCATGTACCTATTCACTATTCAAGTCCACTTATAAATGGGTAAACGCACGTGGACAAGATAAAAACAAAATTCCAAATGGCTCTGTTGGTTCTGCTAACCTGCAGCTTGCCTATGTTTCTTTTCATCTCTCTGAGCTTCTCTTCTTCTTTGTAGATGGTCTGATACTCAGTGACGCAGTCCGCTCCCGGGTACTTCGCACTGGCGAACACTCGAATCGCCTTACTGGTCCCTTTACATGAGAAATATTTGTGACAGTTATACCAGAAATCTCAACTATACTAAACCACATAACAATTTAGAATTCCAGTAATGCTGTACGTGCCAATTACACTGACCTCGAATGCGATCTATTTTAGCTTGTGCAACGTCAGCGCGTGATCTCAGCGTCTCCAGTCTCTTCTTATTCTCTGCAACCTGAAATCAGATCATTTTGAAAAAATATTTAGGTTTATGAGAACTGCACGTACCTATACTTACTGCACCAGGCAAGTAAACCAAAACTGACCGTACAAAAAAATTGCAATCACTTCATGGGGTACCGGTAGGCGGTACCAAATCAGGAAGTTCACCTATCGCAGTATCGACCATTTAGTGGAGTTGAAGAAACAAGTGGATTGTTCTATTGTGATAAGCAAGCATTGCAAAATATTTCCAGATTCATAGATTATTGAAACTACATAAGAATCAAGATTACGAAAATACACATTTTGACCAAACCTAGTAGTAGTACTAGTAGTAGGAGTAGGACAACACAGCGCGGTTAGGTATTACAATGCCAACCTGTGTGTTTATTCGCCTGAATACATCATCAGTAATGTGTTCCAGATACTGTAGTGTATCCGCGATGTGTTTGACAGTTTCCTCTCTCCGCAGATTTGTCGGGATCAGCGGTACATTGTACGTATAACCATGGTCAACGGAGTGATGCTGTAGATGCATAGCCATAGCTGCTCCAGCTGGCGGCATACCGTATTTCACAACAAATTTAAGTGTCAGACCTGGTCAAGATGCCAGTTACTATCATGACAAACAGCAGATTGACAGTAACATTAAAAGAACACGACAAGTTTTGACTACAACACTCTAATTCAGTAATTTTCAGCAATGATACACACTTTCACTGAACTGTTCCCTCCCACACCATTTCCGATATCGTACTGTAAACATTTGGTACACGATTTATGATACTCACTTTATTGTTTTCAGCTCAAAATATTTTATTTATAATTTTAAAATGTATAAATGAACAATTATGTAACATACAACTATAATTTTGACATGCTACTGATTGAATATATTTTTACGTGATTTATTTTGTTAAGAGCTGTAGTATCGAATAGTAGGTTAATAGGATATGACGTAATTGCCACTCTTATTACAACATGGAGGAGTACGCACGTGAACCTTGGTAACAATTTTCTAATAGATATAATTAGTTGGTGTTAACAGTGTCTATACCACCGGTAAATAACAAATCATATATTGGCGCAAGTAGATATGATTGAATTTTTATAGTGATAATTTCTGTCTTTACGAAAATTGGCCGAAATCGAGTCATGTGCAAGGTCAAATATCATATCGGTAAAAAAGTCCTAGGCTAGAGACTAGAGTCCCTTCTCAATCTCACTCAGTCACTGCCCGTTGTCGTTGTGTTGATATATCTTATTGTCTATTGTCTACACTGAACAGTAACGTGAACACATACAAAATTAATTGTTTCACTGAATCCAGCACACTGAGAAGTCATCCCAAGTCACAATCGCGTCTAAAATCGAGTTACTCATTTAAATTAGTGATTAACATAAATTGTATTTGTAAAATTACATTTGAAGTTAGGCCTACTCAAATTAGTGTTGCTAATGCTATGCTGTACATCACGGACACTATGCTGTATCAGCAAGACCCCTAATTGACTTTACAAGCCTGGTCGCTGCGCTGAGCGTGATCATTGCTTTCGACATGTGCGATCTTCTTTAAGGATCCTTTTAAGCTTAGCTTCCTTATTTTTGTCATTCCGTATTGCTTATTGGAATTCTCTCCCTTCGTCTTTAGTAAATTGCAAATTTGCAATCGCCTATTCTGGCTTGGTATCCACCCATTGGATAGGTAAAATAAATGATTTTTGTTTTGATTTCAGCCCATGGCGAATCGTGGACGATTGTGGCGGGGCCTTCACAATGGGTGCCATCGGTGGAGCTGTGTTCCAGAGTATTAAAGGATTCAGAAATGCACCTAGTGTAAGATTTACAGATAGCCAGACTTTAAATACGTGTATATCCCTTACGTGGCCGTGTCTCTTCCTCTGCTGATGCAAAATTCTATGTTTTTATCTAATGTTTATATACAACAGCCAGAAGATGCATGTTGGTTAATTTGGTTGACAATCAGTTGCTAATATAAAGCATTATGTATAAAGAATTCATTTCTTTACAGGGACTAAATAGACGATTAATGGGCAGTGTGATATCAATAAAAGAACGTGCACCAATCATAGGAGGTAAGCTAAATCATGAGATCCAACTATGCCAAATAGTTACTATTCTGCACATTGAAATCTGTTTTAGTATGCAGCGTTCACCATGCGTAATCTGAGCGGTGGTAACTTGAGGGAAAAAAAATTCCGTCGTAATAGTGATGTAATTGACATCAATAATGTTCACTATGTACGCGTATGTAGGTCGTTGAATCGAGCATTGACTGTGGTTCGCTTGGCTCTGATCTCGTGTGTGTGATTCAGGTAACTTTGCCGTCTGGGGTGGACTTTTCTCTACGATCGACTGCACACTTGTACACATACGTAAGAAGGAGGATCCCTGGAACTCTATAACGAGCGGCGCGCTAACCGGCGGCATTCTAGCCGTGCGAAGTAGGTCCACTTGCAATATTGTGATTAGAGAACTCTAACTCATTACTTGATGTTAATTCTTTTACATAATTATTATTCCATTTGTTTCTCTTTTGTCTTAGATGCTGTTGGCATAAATAAGTATAAGACTATTTGCTTTCTGACGTCTGATGCGGTTTTATTCTTGTTTAATCAATGGCAACAGCATCTAAGACAAAAGAGAAACAAATGGAACAATAATTATGTAAGAGAATTAACATCAAGTAATATATACAGTGAGTCAGAGTTCTCTAGTGATGGCGGCATTAAACGTATTGTGTCGTTTGCTTAAGTATTCACATGAAGGGTTTTTGAAAATGTCTTTGAGGCTATTGTCAAATGGTACCTAAAGCCAAAACAAAATATAGGTGTGGTTACTGTTTCATGCCGAAAAAAATAGGGTAGGTAGGTAGGGGAAACATTTTATTTTATTGAAACATTTTATTTACGAACCATGTCCGAAGGATGTGCGTTGTGCCTTTTGAAGCAGGAACTGTCCAATTCATATATTTTTTTATTTTTTGTAAAAAAAAAATTCTTTTTTTTACTTTAAAGAAAATTGACAATAAAATGTTTAGGGTCGCAGGGAATAAATAGGGTCGGTCGGGAAACGGTAACCACACCTATATTTTGTTTTGGCCTAACGAGGTAAAATGCATACTAGTTTATTGGGGTTAAAGGGACAGTAGCCTCTAGGATTTTACTGCATACAACTGTACTTACTGTATAACAAATCGTCTATACCCACACGTATTTGTTACCAGATACCTAATTTAATTGTTATAATTATTTACACATCAATGCTACGAAATTTGAACGGTGCCATGACACCCGCGACCGTGCTGCCACCTCAAAAAAGTTGCGTATTTGACAATTTATTTTGCCGAGGGCTAATCACAAAAGTGCAATTATATTTATACCTAAATGCTATTTAACCGAACGATATTCATTTTAGGGCAAATTTATCCATATTATAACTGAAACTATATGTCGTTTATATGATATTACAATACTTTTCCTTTTAAATGAATAAATAAGAAACACCCTCGGTCTGTAGCCCTTGGTTGGAAAGTGGTTTTGCGCAACTTATCAGATCGTGCACTTTGAGTGGCGCCACAGTCGTTGTAATCAAACTGTAGCCGTTAGTTTTGAAACATTTTTTAATAATATTTCTAATGGTGATTGAACCATGAAACTTTTTATGTAGCGTAATTATAACCTAAATTAGCTGAAAATAACCCTAGAACCTAGAGTAAACTCTCCCTTTAAAAGCTGGTGAAGTGTGAACGTTTGACAATTCTAGGTTCTTGTAGAAGCTTCCTTAGTAGAAGGTACAAACAATTTATGAAGTGAAATTTATCGTGTAGGTTATTGTTGTGCGACTCTGTATGTGTATTTCAAACTATTTGTTATTGCAGATGGAGCCGGTGCCATGGTAGGTTCGGCAATCATTGGTGGAGTACTCTTAGCATTGATAGAAGGCGTTGGAATTATGTTCACACGTTTTTCGGCAGAGCAGTTTAGACCAGGTATGTTCACAGAGAACTGGGTTCATGATTGAACCGAAATTTACGTGACAAAATTGTTTTATTTGATATTGTTGACCTGCTATACACTCGATAGATAAGCTCTGAAGCTATGTTTACACCTTTGCTTTGCAGTCAATCCACAGATGGAGCCACCTCCGGGATTCAACCCAGCAGCAGAAGCAACACCATCAGTAGGAAGAGAGCAGCCAGGTTTCAGCGTGCCATTCTGGAATAGTGAGGATAAGCAGACGAGCTAATGTCACAGCGGGTACTAACGTGCAGTAGTGTTTACGGGGGAGGACCGACGACGAGAGGGGGTCACTTCCCGACATGCGTGGGTGGGTCGTCTGCAACAAGGAGCTAAATATAACAAGGAGAGGAAGCGGATTGGCTGTGTGGTTTTCGCTTCAAGGACGCCATCTATGGACCATAATCAGCTGAAACGGCTGTGCAGACCCGAACCCAGAGACAATAGAACACTAATCTGTTCTAGGCCAAGTATGACCAAATATGGCAAAGATTTGGGCCAGATATGGCGGCACTTCCTCTCCTTGTTATATTTAGCTCCTTGGTCTGCGAGTGTCAGCGCCAAAACACATGAACAGGACAACTTTTCGATCGTACTCATGTAATGAGACACGTGTTATTAATACGACACGAGTGGTTGCTGGCGGCGCCACCGTCTCCCGACTAGCACTGGATTCGCTGTGAATCGGGGTAGTAATTGCAGTAGGAAAATTTCTGTTTTGTAGCGTTCGAAAACACTGCGCTATAAACGTGACTGGAGTAGTTTACGATGCTGGTTCTGTATAGCTTGCTGTTACCAGTCAAGTATGTTCGGTATCTGTGTTGATATGACTATGTAAGCTAGGATCTTTCACCAGATTTAATTTGTTGACGGATGTAGATTTTTTATCAAGATTTTGAATACCCTTCTCATCTGCTGGGTGACCATTTAACTATTAGCACTTCCTGGATTGGTAAGCAAAATTTGACCAGAAGCACATATTATATTAAGTTGTTCCTCATTGATTTGTTGTTTTAAAAGAGCTTTAAACAGAATATAGTCACATCAATCATTCTATCATACACTCAAAATAAATACAAATAAATGCTGCCGGATTCATAAGATTAGTCTGATAAAGGCTTTTGTGTCAGCTTATTTTGAATATGATTTTTCTCATTTTCTGAGTAACATTGAATCCTTCTCACTATCTGACATGCAGGGAGATTGGACTTTAATCACATGCAGGAAAACCAAGATTCTGCACCTTGCAGAAAACTGCATTCGGCTAGTATGCTGATTTCAAATGTGGAAAAAAATGCAAAAACGTATATTAGTGATCTTGCTAGCATACCATGTTCATTGTATTGTACATAGTTGTGGAAATAAATATAATTAATTTACACGAATTTCACTTTTATCTTGCTTTATTCTTGGTTTCCGATTTTTAAGTGTTCATGGTAACATTTTGAGATGTAATTTTAGAGATATTTTGTCGGTAAACTGCACAAATTATACTAAGGAGTAAACATAATAAATAAACGTGTAACCGTCGTAAGTCACTAATACACTTCATAGACAGTTATGCCACCTGTCTCCGCAGTATAATATATTATAATTATGAAATTGTTACAACATTTTTACAACCGATTTTTTGTAATTAAAAACGTTCAGACGCACACACAGCGCAATACTTCTGTGACATAAATCTTCGATCAAAAATGTCGTGTCCTGTGTCGTGTTGTGTTATTCTTAGTCTATGATGCTATGTAAAGAGACCAAACTAAAACAGGGACTGAGAATAATATATACATGTACGTATTGTTCTCAGAACAGGGACAGGCAACTGGCCAATATTGTATGTAGTCTTTGCTTCCGAGAGGTGGCGTTGATTACGCAAAGTTTTCAAAAATGGCGGATACAGGAGAAGAAGATTTTACGTATTATTTGGTAAAACATTTATTTGTCATCGTTATTGGTTTAAATAACCTGAATATTTACCACAGATTAGGTAGTAGTATTCAGGGTAATTAAATCCATAGAGATCTAAAAGCGTTATCATGTAAATAGATCACTTTAATTTATTTATCTATCTTGGTAAAATTAATGGTATTTGTATTGTGTAGGCCTGTACTGTACTGTAGTTCCGGACCATGGTAAACGCATTTGTCGTTTTATTTTTATAATATTACTTACCTTCAGCGATATCATTGAACCACACAGCTGTGGCAGTCATTGTAAACCCACGATTGCACTTATTTTATTAGTGATATGCAATTTGCATGCACATAAAATACAATGTTTACAAATAAAATTAGGCATGATGAGGAAACAGAAAAAAATAAGAGTAACACGACATCATTGTCATCAATAAAATCCTCGCCGGAAACTGGTAACAATTATTAACAAGCGCATGCTAATAAAATAAGAAGAAACGCTTGCTAGTATTAATCGTGAGATTAAAATTGGTATAAAATAGTTGAAAATTCAGTTGTAGTTTGGGAATTTCAAGTGTATCTCTATATCACCTAGGGGGCTAACATATTTGCAATATTTGTGGAATTATTTGTAACTTTCTAATCACACACTGCAGCTTGCCTAGATGATGGTGGCGTGCTTGTGTCTTTAATTACTTTGTTATATTCCCATAATATAATACTTGTGTAAAAACATGTGGTTAAACATAAATGTAAACTTCTTCTACTTCTTCTACTTTTATTATGGACAGTCCATGAGAAAAAACGTCCAGGGATAACTTATAAACAGTCATTGGTAAAAGTATCAATTTTGACAAAATATACGGAATCCCTTTTTAGTATCATTGCAGAGTTGCATTCCTTGTGCTAGTTGGTTTTCTATTATCAATAAGTATGATTTTTATCAAGCTCAAGTTCTCATCCTTAGTAGGGTTGATGCTGTAAATTAATATATACAGAAAGAAATCATTTTAGTACATGTTTATTCAGACAAATGATATTCCATGCCATGATGGGATCAAGGTGGTTAGAAAACTGCTTGAGACTGGCAACAAGAGTAAGGCGACAACTCTTGCTCAGCTTTTCCTTGCAAAGAACATTCTTCTACCCACACAGACCTGCTGCACTAAGGTAGGTACCACAAGTCCATGCCTCGGTGGCAAGCAATTTAACCTACGTTGTATAGTCGTGATCGTGTGAGGAACTAGGACAGAATAATCTCTGTCAAACTTATTCTAATTATTGATTCTTAATTTACGTGATTTTCGGTGACGTTTTGCCGTAATGGTCAACGTTTACCAAATCGCTTCAATAAAAGCAGAGCCGATCAATCGTGTTGCTATTGATCCCGAGTCTCGTTGTTTTTGCTGCGGACATTGTTCACGTCGTAACGTTTATCTGGCTCGTTGTTGTAGGCACTGGTCGAGCTGTGGTGTGAGGTTCAGTACGAACAGGATGGAGATATCACAAAGTTCCTCGAGAGCGTGAGAACAATGAGCATGCCCGTACAGTGTAGCATGCATCTATACTACTTCACAAACACGCTGTATGAGAAGGTATACAGGGGTAGAAATTAACTTTTAATTTAAACTTTTAGAATTTAACAGGGAAATCCAACGGACTCCCTGCCCTCAAAAAGAGGGAGTCCGCGGCAAAACGAGGGAGTCCGCAGTCTGAAGTTTAAAACTAAAGATATTAACAATAACGCATGTGCTTGTTTTGAAGATTCATGCGGTTGCACGTCTGCCAAGTTTTCTTTGCACATTTGCTGAAAAAATACGGTAATTTCGTGTGGGAATAATAAGGAGGCCGTGCTCTGGAACGAACTAGATAGTATAGCAGAATTGTCAGGGAGTCACAGGGACTCCTGCATATGTCAAATCAGGGAGTATTTGACTCCGGACTCACGTTAATTTCGCACCCTGGTATGTACGCACTATCTGTCGTCGCTGTCCTCAAAATTTACGCAATATTGATCAACGATGTGAAAATCCATTCCATTACAATGCGCCGCATAAACTGAACTGTGTAATCAGTGTCGCGGTTCATCCCTATTTGAGTGGGCATACGTGAGTTCTTCATGGACCAAAAACAAATATGCTCATGAATCATACATTTTGTGTCTTCATTCAAATGCATTTTTAAATTATTGTACATTCTGTTTGTAACGTGTGCATCGATAATTACCTAAACCAACAAGACAAACATCCGGACTTTACGAACAAACAAAACAAACATCTAGGCTTCATTAATAAACAAAACAAACATTCGTGCTTCACGAATAAACAAAACAAACAGCCGGGCTTGACAAATAAACAAAACAAACATCCAGGCTTCAGGATTAAACAAAACAAACATCCGGGCTTCGTAACTAACTCGGTCACTAACGCTCTCCTTTGCATTTCTTTTGCCTCACCTTGCTCCTAGAAGTTTCACAGTAAACCAAAAGTGCACAATCCACATGCTTATCCGCCCTACTACTGCTCTTCCTGCTGCAGTTTGTCTTTTCATTCAAATGCATTTTTTTTTAGCTTCGTACATTATGTTTGTAACGTGTGCATCGATAATTACCTAAACCAACAAGACAAACAACTGGACTTTATGAGTAAACAAAACAATCAGCCAGGGTTCATGAATAAACAAAACAAACAGCTGGGCTTGACAAATGAACAAAACAAACATCCGTGCTTCACAAATAAACAAAACAAACATCCCAGCCTTCGTGCGGTCACTAACGCTCGCCTCTCTCTTCCCGTCCCGCTGCAGTTTGGCATGGAGGACACGCTCGCGTTGATCATGGAGCTGTGCATCCGTGGGCTGACGCGCGACATGAACGAGTACGACGCTGCGAAGCGCATGCGCAGCGCCGACGAGCTAGCAGAGCTGCAGAACCGCCTCGCCTTCATCTTTGAGTTCCTCGCCAACCTCTTCTACGACAATCACCCGTTCGCAAGGTGAGGCGTCGAGCCGTGGTGGTGTGTTCGTGTGTAGCATGTGTAGTTATCATCATGTCGTGAGAAGGTGAGGGGTCGAGCTGCGGCGGCGTTCGTGGCGCACGGTTAGTGATTTTCGTGTCGACTTGCTCGAATGTGAATTGCGAGGGCGAGTCGCGTTCCCGTGGAAATCGCACGCGTGCATTACTACATATCGCACGCGAACACTAGCACACTTATCGTTTAATCGGGCAGGTGTTTGTTAACTGTATCACGATTATTAATTCACGCCGATACAAATGCCAAGTCGTGCATGTAGTCGTGCAGGTATGTGTTAACTGTAGAATGATTTTTAGTTAGCGCCGACACTTTTGCCAACAATCCTTTTCTCGCGTGATCGCGCAGTCGTACTTTAAGCCTAGCACAATAGTTTCTACGCGTTGACTAATTTGTCATTGATCACTTTTATCGGTTGATTGCGCAACCACACGTTACAAACCACGTATTGATCGGTCCCCCCCCCCCGGTTGACTCACGGTACACGGTTTCATCTCCATTTCGTGCATCTGCGATGTTTTGATCCGTATCGTGCATCTGTGATGTGTTCGCTGCGCTGTTTGTGATCGGTTTCCCCCCGCCTCCCCTCCGCAGGCAGTGCGCGATGACGTCATTCTTCGTGAAGCCGACGCACGAGCAGCTCAAGCGTCTCGAGCAACTCTACTCCGACCAGGACCGCGAGGAGGCGGCAGCGCGAGACGCGCGCGCCGACGACGACGGCGGCGTCGCCGGCGCCATGACAGCCGAGAAGCGCCGCTGCATCCAGAGCGCCTTCCGTGAGTTCATCACGGGCGCGCCAGACGCGCGCGCGGCCCCCCGAAAGAAGCCGGCGGCGGCGAGGGGGAAGCGCGGGCGCGGGCGACCCCCCGCGGTGGCGGCGGCCGTGGCGATCGAGTCGGACGAAGGCGAGATGTACATCAACAAGGGCGACCCGACCTACCAGGCGCCGCGGCTGCCCGAGGTGCCCGAGATCACGCACCCGGCGCTGACGCGCGGCGTCATCGACGACATGGTCATCCTGTGGTACGGGCTGCGGCCGCGCGTCGTCGACCCGCTGCTGCCCTGGCCGAAGCTGCGCTCGCTCTGTGTGCAGTACTTTGTGCTGTTCGCCGACCCGACCGCGCACATCCCGGACACGTGGATGATGTCCGAGCATGGAGGAAGCAGCGGCGGAGGAGGAGGAGGGAGGAGGGCGGCGGAGAAGGGAGCGGCAGACGTGCAGCGCCGCCTCGGGCAGACGATCGAGCAGTACCTGAAGCGAAAGGCGGCGGCGGCGTCGTCGGCAGCCGCCGCGGCGTCCGGAGCGGAGCCGAGCAGGCCGGCCGTGAATCCCTACAGAAGCGTGTCGCCGGCGATTCTCGGGAAGGCGGCGGCGCGCGACGACCAGCAGGTGGCGCCGGCAATCCTCGGAAAGACGACACGTGGCGACCAGCAGGTGGCGCCGGC
>NW_014577486.1:40607-55942 GCF_000485595.1 Priapulus caudatus
CTCACAGCAACACAGACGCATAGCAACCGGAAAGAAGAGCCTGTTTCCATAGCAATGCATAGCAACCGGATAGAAGAGTCCGTCTCCTTACAGACGCAGGGCAACCGGATGGAAGAGCCTGTTTCCATAGCGATGCATAGCAACCGGTTGGAAGAGTGCGTATCCGCGGAAGGCCTCGCGCCGACGCAAGATGGCGACCTCGAGTTTGTCGACGTGGAGACGTGCGACGAGGACGACGGCAGCGACGTCGCCATGACGACGGAGACGGCCATCTCCGGTCGATCGCCAGCGGCCGGATTCAGTCCGGCGCGACCGAGCGAGGAACCGATCACCGACGATGGGTCTAAGTCCGACTCGCTGAAGGCGAGAGGCGTCTCCGTGGGCCGGAAAGACGGAAAGACGAACCGGGACGATTCCGGCGTGGAGACGGAGAGCGACGCCGGCAGAGAAGAGGAGCAGGCGGCGCCCTCTGGCGTCGCGATCGGCGACGATCGAAAGGCGAGCGCGTCGATCGCGCCGACGCCGGGCGGGAGAGGGAGGGAGGTGCGGACGCGCAGGGGAGGAAGGGAGGAGCGCGCGCGGGGGGGAGGCGACGCCGGGGGGAGGGATCGAACCTCTCGGAGGAAAGACCCGCCCTTCTCGAACGAGGACTTTCTCGCCGGCAAGAAATCCGTGCGCATCCTCGCGAAGTCGCTGCCCACAGGTGGCGCCGCCGCCGCCGGCCCGTCGGACGACGACACCGGGACGAAGGAGGAGGAGGACGCGGTCGGGGAGGGGGCGCCGCACGCGGCGTCGTCGCAGCGCGGCCGCAGGAGACGCCGCTACAGCGACGGCAGGGTGGCGGCGGCGAGGGGGCGGCCGCGACGCGCGAGTTTATCCGCGGCGGAATTCGGCGGCAAGAACGATTCCCGCGAAGCGAGGACCGACGGCAGAACGCCGACGTCGGAACCGAGCGAGGGGGCGTCCCCGACGGCCGAACCCCCGCGCGGGAAGAGGCGAGCGTCGCACGGTCGCCACGACGATGACGACGCCGACGGACAGACGAGCGAGAGGGTCGCCGCCGCGGCGCCGGCGTTCGCCGAGGACTACCTCGCGGGCCGCAAGTCGATGCGTCTCGTCGCGCGAACTCTCGGCCGCAGCAGCCGCAGGCGATTCCCACCAGGGTGCGCCGCGTGGCGGCCTCGCAGCTCGTCACGCCGATCTCGCGTCTCCCGCAGTCGCACGCCGCCGCCGCCCCGCATTGCACGATGATTCAGCTGAGGATGCCTCTGCCGCCCACGTCGCTGGCGACGACACAGCGTCTGCAGACGGTCTTGACGACTCAGCAGCCGCAGCGAGTGCGGTACATGCTTTCCCCGCCGCACAAGGGAGCGCCGGGGACGCTGCGCACGATCCGCGTCAGCGCGGCGACTGCCGGGATACCGATGATCCGGATGAGCCAGCTGCACCCGAACAGCAAGATCGTCGTTCACGGACACAGCAGCAGCAGCAGCGGCGGCGCGACGGCAGAGGGGGGGACGCCCGGCGGCAGCGGCGGTGGCGGGGGAGGAGGAGGAGGAGTCAGCACGCAGACCGTACTCGAAAGAGGAGAGCTCATCAAGACCGAGCAGGGCAACTTCGTGATGTACCGCCCGAAGAGGAAGCCGGAGCAGGCGGCGGCGGCGGCGGGGGGAATCCCGGGGTCGGAGCGGCTGCGGCAGATGTGGAAGGACGACGACGACGACCTGCTGCCCTGGAGGAAGAAGAAGAAGGAACAGGATGAGGAGGATGAGGAGGAGAGTGGCGAGGTGGAGGTGATCGAGTTGTCGGACAGCGAAGAGGAGAGGAAGGGCGAGAGGAGGGAGACGGCGCGCTTGACGGTCGGGGAAGAAGAGGAGTGGGGAGGAGGCGTTACAAAGGAGGAGCCGGCCGAAGGAGAAGAGGTTAGGAAGGAGGAGTCGGCCGATGGAGGAGACCTTAAGAAGGAGGAGCCGGCCGACGGAGGAAACGCTGCGAAGGAGGAGCCGGCCGAAGGAGAAGAGCTTAGGAAGGAGGAGCCGGCCGACGGAGAAAATGCTGCAAAGGATGAACCGGATGACGGAGGAAACGCTGCGAAGGAGCAGCGGGCCGACGGAGGAAATGCTGCGAAGGAGGAGCCGGCCGATGCAGGAGACCTTAAGAAGGAGGAGCGGGCCGAAGGAAAAGAGCTTAGGAAGGAGGAGCTGGCCGACGGAGAAGAGTTTAGGAAGGAGGAGCCAGCCGAAGGAGAAGAGCTTAGGAAGGAGGAGCCGGCCGATGGAGGAGACCTTAAGAAGGAGGAGCCGGCCGACGGAGAAGACGCTGGAAAGGAGGAGCGGGCCGAAGGAGAAGAGCTTAGGAAGGAGGAGCCGGCCGACGGAGAAAACGCTGCAAAGGATGAACCGGATGACGGCGGAAACGCTGCGAAGGAGGAGCCGGCCGATGGAGGAGACCTTAAGAAGGAGGAGCGGGCCGACGGAGAAGACACTGCTGCTTCGGTAAAGAAGACAAACGACGAAACTGAGACAGCGATGCCATATACAGAGGAGGCGGGTGGGCCGTTAAAAATGGATGAGACAGCGAGATCGAATGCAGAGGCGGCAACCGAGACATTCGAGACAGCCGAGACAGTGGAGCCGAGTACGGCAGGGGTCGATTACGGGAGAAAACCTACCGAAGAGGATGGAGAAAATCCCGACACGTTGAACGCGAACGAAGACCGTAAAACCGCCGAGAGTCGACCGAATCGCGACGCCGCCGCTGCTGCCGACTTTCCTCCGTCCGCCGCACCGCCGGGGGAGACGACGACCTCCCCTGCTCCTCCTCATCTTCCCGAAGCGTTGCCCGAGGAGCCGCGGGCGAGGAGAAGGCGAGGCGGGAGGCAGGTGGCGCTAGGGTTCGACTACGAGAAGCCGCTTCTGCGTCGGAAACCTCCGATCTCATACAAGATGGCGTGCGACGTGTTCACGCGCTCCAACTGGCAGACGCACTTTACCGCGTCGTCGCCTGCAGCAGACAGACGGATCCGGTTGGGTCAGGCGGACGTGGAGGAGGGCGGCGGCAGTGCGGAAGAGGAACCGGCGAGCAGGCGATATGAGAGCGTGAGAGCGAGCGGCAGCGGAGGCGGCGCGTCTGTCCCCTCGGCGACGGAAACCACTGGCGAGATCGAGAGCGACCCCAGCGCCGCCCTGGCGGACGGCGCGGTGAGCGAACGCGCCGAGGTAAGCGCGTCGGACGTCCCGTGCATCGCCGCGCCGCGAGGCTCCGAGGGACTGGAGGCGCGGACGAGGTCAGGTGCGCGGAGACGCCGCGCGCGCGGCGTGGACGACACGCGGCTAAGCACCCTGCTACGCTTGGCGGGGCGCCACCGTTGCTCCCGCGTCGGACGAGGCGCCGGACGTGGGCGTCGCGGCCGAGAGTCGGGAGATTAGCGAGCGCGGGTTTACCGAAGATGCGCGAACAGAACGATGGAATCGGCCGCATCTACGACGACTCGTGGCGATGCGGTGACGCAGCCCGCCGGAGCGACGCTCGCAATCATGCGGAGAGGGTTCGTATCTGCAGAGACGCAAGCGAACAGAATAGAGATCTCACAGCAACACAGACGCATAGCAACCGGATAAAGAGTCCGTCTCCTTACAGACGCAGGGCAACCAGATGGAAGAGCCTGTTTCCATAGCGATGCATAGCACCGTTTGGAAGAGTGCGTATCCGCGCGGAAGCCTCGCGCCGACGCAAGATGGCGACCTCGAGTTTGTCGCGTGGAGACGTGCGACGAGGACGACGGCAGCGACGTCGCCATGACCGACGGAGACGGCCATCTCCGGTCGATCGCAGCGGCCGGATTCAGTCCGCGCGCGACCGAGCGAGGAACCGATCACGACGATGGTCTAAGTCCGATCTCGCGAAGTGAGAGGCTGTCTCCGTGTGCCGGAAAGACGGAAAGACGAACCGGGACGATTCTCGGCGTGGAGACGGAGAGCGACGCCGCAGAGAAGAGGAGCAGGCGGCGCCTCTGCGTCGCGATCGGCGGCGATCGAAAGGCGAGCGCGTCGATCCCCGAGCCGGGCGGAGAGGGAGGGAGGTGCGGCGGCGCGGGAGCGAAGGAGAGCGCGCGGGGGGAGGCGACGCCGGGGGGGAGGGATCGAACCTCTCGGAGGAAGACCGCGCCCTTTCTCGAACGAGGACTTTCTCGCGCGCAAGAATCCGTGCGTGCCATCCGCGAAGTCGCTGCCACAGGGGAGCCGCCGCCGCGCCCGTCGGACGACGACACCGGGACGAAGGAGGAGGAGGACGCGTCGGGGTGGCGGGAGGGGCGTGTCGGTCGTTACAGCGCGGCCGCAGGAGACGCCGCTACAGCGCGCAAGGGTCGGCGGGCGAGAGGGGCGGACCGCTGGCGCGAAGTTTGATCCGCGGCGGAATTCAGCGGCAAGAGCGAGTTCCGCCGATAGCGAGGACCGACTGGTCAGAACGCCGAACGTGGATCGAGCGAGGGGACGTCCCGACGGCCGAACCCGGCGCCGCGCGGGAAGAGGCCGAGGTCGGCACGGTCGCCACGACGATGACGCTGCCGACGACCCCCCGAACGAGGCGAGGGAGGGTCCCGCCGCGCGCCTGGCGGGGTCGCCGAGGACTACCTCGCGGGACCCGCAAGTCGATCGTCTCGTCGCTGCGCGATACTCTCGCCAGCGACGACGACGAGACGCGCGCAAGGCCGTACCCGGCGCCGCCCGTCGGGCGCCCGTCGAAGCGGAGACCGCGCGCCAGCCGTCCGGTCGTCGGCCACGGCTGACCGCCGCCGCGCCGACGCTGCGCACCAATGGCGAGCATGAAGGCTTCTACAGCGACCTGCTGCTCACGAGAGGGCGCCACCGACGGGCAAAGCCGACCGCGGCGGGCGGAGAGGCGGAGCGCACCGCAAGCGGAAGCGGAAGGCGTTCTACACGCGCGCCGCGGACGCCCCGCCGCCCGCGGTATGCCGCGCCTGGCCGCCCGCCGAGTCGCGGCGGCACGGACCGCGCTCGCTGCGGAGTGGGAGGAGATCAGTGAGCAACGGTCATCAGGACACGACGATCACGGACAACCGGTCGACGGTAGAACGTTCCGTACATCTCCCTCGACGGACTTCCCGCGGCGGGTCTCCTCCCGGCGCGTGCACCGGCGCCGCTGCCGCGGGGGAAGCGGCGCGGAGGCGATCGCTGTGCTGCGCCCGTAAGGGAACTTGGAGGCGAGGCGGAGGAGGAACGAGTGGCGCCCTCTGGGTCGGACGTACGCCTGCTCGCGGGTTCGTCAAGGGCGTGATGGCGCCACCCGTCAACCCGCCGTCTTCGCGAGGATTTTCTTAACGTGTCAGTAGAGACGCGCGGATGCTGGGGAGGAGACAGATGCTGCAGCTACTCTTGCCGTGGTCATCAAAGAACAGACAAGTATTACATCCACACCTACCCCAGTCACGACAGAAGAGACTAGTGTCACAGCCAACCCTGGACCAGTCATTGGAGAGCAGACAAGTATTACAGCCACACCTGCACCAGTCGTTAGAGAGCAGGCAGGTGCCACAGCTGTCACGACCTTACAGAACATTTCAAAGTACAACAGCCACACCCTCTACAATCCTCACAGAAGATGTAAGGGCTACATTCCCACCTACACCAGTCCTCACAGAACAGATAGGTATTGCAGCCCCGTCTGCCGCAGTCACTGGAGAAGACGCAAGTACCACAGCCAACCCTGGACCAGTCCTCACAGAAGAGTTAAGTACCACAGCCACACATGTCCTTGCAGCAGAGGTCAGTACTGCAGTTATACATACCGCAGACATTGGAGAAGAGACAAATACTACAGCCACACCCGCCCCAGTCACTGGAGAAGACACAAGTACCACAGTCAACCCTGGACCAGTCATTGCAGAACAGACAAGTACCACAGCCACACATGCCGCAGTCATTGAAGTAGAGGCAACTACTACAGCCATGCCTGCACCAATCTTCACAGAAAAGATGAGTATTACAGCTGCATCTGTCACAATCCTCGCAGATCAGGCAAGTACCACAGCCACACATGCCGCAGTCATTAAAGAAGAGACAGATACCACAGCCACGCCTACCACGATCATCACAGAACAGCCGAATACCACATCCATACCCGTACCCATCGCAAACAAGTCCAGTAAGACGTCCGCGGCGGCACCTGCGATCGATGCTACAGACCATAGCAGCGCCAAGGACGCTCTCCCCAGCGAAGCTTCCGGCGCTGCCGCCCGGGCGACCGCGGAGCGCGGGAGCGGCATCGATGACGTCGCGGTGACGCGGGAACCGCTAGAGCGGCGGCCAAACCGTGTCTCGAACCGAGCGCGCAAAAATTCGACGCACGAGCCCCCGCGGCCGCTGCGCCGCGCGCTGCAGACGCCGCCCCGGCCAAGAGGGCGTCGCCGTGACGCACGGCGTCTCGTAGGGGCGAATGACACGCGCATGCGACGACCGCGATCGAAACTGGCATCGTTCTCCGACCGCCCCGCGGGCGCGGTTCAAGCGTGCCCCCCTGGCGTGAACGACGCGTCTGTAACCGGCGGCGAACTCGAGAGGCGGCTCTGTCGTGCCGCCGGCAGGCAGCGCAGAGCCCGCAGGACAGCCCACGCACCATCGATGGTGGTATCTGATTGTTCAATGCTGAAGCAGAGGCAGAGACGGAGACAGGCTTGTCGAGATGGAGACCGGGTCGAAGGCAGGGTAACGAGGCTCGAGATAGAGGACAAAGTGTGGCGGTACGAGACAGGGTAGAGAGCGAGGAACCGGTGAAGGCAGGGGTAGAGGCTGAGATGGGACAAGTGTGGGCGGTAGAGACAGGTGTGAGAGATGGAGGACCGTGTGAAAGGCAGGGGTAGAGGCTGATATGCGAGGACAAGTGAGGCGGGAGATACAAGTAGAGATGAGACCGTGTGAAGCAGGGAAGGCTGGAGATAGGGACAAGTGTGCGGTAAGAACAGGTGTAGAGATGGAGACTGGGAAGGCAGGGTAGAGGATCGAAGATGGGACAGTTGGCGGGTAAGACAGGGTGTAGAGATGGAGACCGTGGAAGGCAGGGAGCAACGCGAATGGGGACAAGTGGGCGGTAGAGACACAGTGTAGAGATGAGACCGTGTGAAGCGGGGTAAAGGCTGAGATGGGTGACAATGTGGCGTAGAGACAGATGAGGAGGATGGAGACTGCGGTGAAGGCAGCGGGTAGAGCCTGAAGATGGAGACAAGTGTGGCGGAGAGCAACAGTGTAGAGATGGAGACCGGTGTGAAAGGCAGGGGTAGAGGCTGAGATGGGACAAGTGTGGCGTAAGACGACAGGTGTAGAGATGAGAACACGGTGTGAAGGCAGGGGTAGAAAGGCTGAGATGGGGAACAGAAGTGTGGCGGTAAAGAGACAGTGTAGAGATGGAGACCGTGTGAAGGCAGGGGTAAGGGCTGAGATGGAGACAAGTGTGGCCGGTAGATACAAAGTGTACGAGATGAAGACGCGTGTGAAGGCAGGGGTAGAGCTGATATGGGACACGTGTGGGCGTAGAGACAGGTTAGCAGATGGAGCTGTTGTGAAGGCAGGGGTAGAGGCTGAGATGGGGACAAGTGTGGCGGTAGAGACAGGTGTAGAGATGGAGACCGGTGTGAGGCAGGGTAGAGGCTGTGGGGGAGATGGGGACAAGTGTTGGCGGTAAGAGAGACAGGTGTTAGAGATGGAGACCGTGTGAAGCAGGGGTTATAGCTGAGATGGGTGACAAGTGGGCGTAAGAAGACAGGTGAGAGATGGAGACCGGTGTGAAGGCAGGGGTAGAGGCTGAGATGGG
Organism: Priapulus caudatus; assembly: GCF_000485595.1. Taxonomy (NCBI): domain Eukaryota; kingdom Metazoa; phylum Priapulida; class Priapulimorpha; order Priapulimorphida; family Priapulidae; genus Priapulus; species Priapulus caudatus. Next base: position 48,435 of record NW_014577486.1, read on the forward strand.
GACAAGTGTGGCGGTAGAGACAGGTGTAGAGATGGAGACCGGTGTGAAGGCAGGGGTAGAGGCTGAGATGGAGACAAGTGTGGCGGTAGAGACAGGTGTGAAGGCAGGGGAGAAGGCTAGAGATTGAGACAAGTGTGGGCGGTAGAGAGCAGAGACCGAGCAGTGGCATAAGCCGCAAGAGCCCAAGTGGATCAAATTAGAAGGTATCTATTCGAGAGTAGGCCAAATAGGATGTTTAGTATAACTAACTTCAGATCGTTAGTTAAATATTATCCAACTAGCCGACTGACTGTAACTGGCTCATATGATTCAATTGGCATTGATTCACATCATGAAATCATAATCCTTCTAAACGTACTACTAAATAATGTTTGTCCGGTATATAATTGACGCGATTTTGCTTTCGCCCGTGCCAGGTTGCCGTAGCGATACCCGATCAACATGGAAGCAAGCAAGAAGGTTGGCCAAGCGTCGTCGTTGCCACGGCGACACGCCTCTGCTCATCACGCCCGAGCGCCGTCATCGATTAACCGAGCCGCCAGCGCCCCCTAGAGACGCCGAGGAGGGCGGACGCCATCCGATCTTTGCTCTCTGACTTGCACGGCGAGAGCCAGGGGGCGTCCGCGCGGTCGCGGCGGTCGCGGCAGCGCGGGTGCCGGGGAGATTGCGGGCGGGCGGCAAGGCCGGCGGTGGGCAGGCGCAGCGGGCCCCCGCTCTCCTAGCAAACCGTGGGCAGATGTGCGAGGACAATGACTGGCGTCTGAGCGGTGGCGTCCCATCGCGAGGAGCTCGAGAGGACACGCTACCCGACGTCCAGCCGCACTGCGAGGCAGACGCTGGAAGCTTGAGCGCCAAGGTGGAGCAAACGACATCGGGGGCGCCGGTGGGCGAGGGGCTGGCGAAGCAGGAGGCGCCGGTGGTCGAGGGACTAAAGCATGCAGGGGGCGCCGTGATCGAGAGGACTAATGATGCAGGGGCCGTGAATCGAGGGGAACTAATGATGCAAGGGGGCCCGGTTGGGGCGAGGGACCGGGGACACAGGGGGGCCGGTTTATCGAGGAACGCAGGGGACACGGGAGGTGCCGGTGTTGAAGGGACCAGCGACATTATCAAGATGACCGCGCCGCGCAGCAAAAGCGTCGTGCAGTACCGTCCGCGCCAAAGCGGGGACGGCCGGCGGGGCGGCAACAGCGTGGCGAATATCCGCTCCCGCTCCCGCCTCGGCTCCTTTGCAACTGACGGCCACGCCGAGCGCTCGAGCAAAGCTCCCGGCCGACGTCCAGGCGCGCTGCAGCAGTCGCGGAACTTGAAAGCGCAAAAGGGTGGAGCAAACGCCATCGGGGGGGCGCCGGTGGGCGAGGGGCTGGCGAAGCAGGAGGCGCCGGTGGTCGAGGGACTAATGATGCAGGGGGCGCCGGTGATCCGAGGACCGGGACTACAGGAGGCGCCGGTTTGTTGAGTGGACCAGCGACAAGTTTCAAATGACGCCTGCCGCGGGGCAAGCGTTTGCAGGTACCGTCGCGCCTGCCACAGCGGGGACGGCCCGCGGGGGCGGCGGCAGCCGCGCAGAAATCGCTCCGACGCTCTCGCTCCTTGCAGACACTGCGCACAGCTCGAGAAAGAACGGCCGGCGGAACCGCTGGAACTCCGGCGCCAATGGTGGAGCAAACACAATCGGGGGCCCTAGTGGCGAGGAGGCTGGCGAAGGTCAGGAAGTGCGGACGTGCATCGAGGGACCCAGGGGACACAGGAGGCGCCAGTGGTCGAGGGACTAATGATGCAGGGGGCGCCGGTGATCGAGGGACCGGGGACACAGGAGGCGCCGGTGGTTGAGGACCTGGGACAACAGGAGGTGCCGGTGATCGAGGGACCAGCGACAGTTTCAAGTGACCCCGCCGCGGGGCAGCGTCGTGCAGTACCGTCCGCGCCAGCGGGGACGGCCGCGGGGGCGGCGCAGCACGCGGAAATCCGCTGCGGCCACTAATGTCTCGCTCCCTGGAGACTGACGCCACCGCGTCGAGCAGAAACAGCCGGGCACGACGTCCAGCCACGGCTGCCGAGGCAGTCGCTGGAAAGCTTGAGCAAACAAGGTGGAGCAAATAACACGCGGGGCGCCGGCTGGGCGAGGGGCTGGCGAACAGGAGGCGCCAGTGGTCGAGGACTAATGATGCCAGGGGGCCGCAAGTCGCGAGGGACCGGGACACGGGAAGGCGCCGTGGTCGAGGGACATTAATGATGCAGGGGGCGCCGGTGGTGAGGGACCGGGGACACAGGGAGGCGCCGGTGATCGAGGGACCGGGGACACGGGAGGCGCCGGTGGTTGAGGGACCAGCGACAGTTTCAAGTGACCCCGCCGCGCAGCAAGCGTCCGTCCGCGCCAAGCGGGGACGGCCGCGGGGGCGGCGCAGCACGCGGAAATCCGCTCCCGCTCTCGCTCCCTTGCAGACTGACGCCACCGCTCGAGAAGAAACGCCGGCCGACGTCCAGCCGCGCTGCGAGGCAGACGCTGGAAGCTTGAGCGCCGAGGTGGAGCAAATAACACCGGGGGCGCCGGTGGGCAGGGGCTGGCGAAGCAGGAGGCTGCGCAGGTGTCGAGGACTATGTCGGGAGTGGATGGGGGGGGGAGAGGCGTGGGCATGGGGGCCGGTGGTGAGGGACCGGGGACACAGGAAGGCGTCGGTGATCGAGGACGCGGGGACACGGGAGGCGCCAAGTGGTACGGGGACTAATGATGCAGGGGGCGCCGGTGGGTGAGGGACCGGGACAACAGGAAGGCGTCGGTGATCGAGGGAACCGGGGACACGCGGAAGGCGCTCAGTGGTTGAGGGACCAGCGGACCAGTTGTTCAAGGTGACCCGCGCGCAGCAAGCGTCCGTACCGCGCCAAGCGGGGACGGCCGCGGGGGCGGCAGACAGCGCGCAGAAATCCGCTCCTGCTCCCGCTCTCGCTCCCTTGGAGACTGACACCACCTCTCGAGAAGAAGCTCCGGCCGACGTCCCGGTGAGCGAAGGGCCAGTGACAACACTGGCAGCACCGGGGGAGCCGATGATACAAGAAGCGCTTATGAGTGAGGGACTAGCAAAGCATGGGGCGCCAGTGAGCGACGCGCCAGCAAAGCAGGTGGCGCCGGTGAGTGAGGTACTAGCAGAGCAGGGGGCGCCAGTGAGCGAGGGGCCAGCAAAGCAGGTGGCGCTAGTGAGCGACGGGCAAGCAAAGCATGGGGCGCCAGTGAGCGATGCGCCAGCAAAGCAGGTGGCGCCGGTGAGCGAGGGACTGGAAACTCAGGGGGCGCCGGTGAGCGAGGGGCCAGCAAAGCAGGTGGCGCTGGTGAGCGAGGGACTGGAAACTCAGGGGGCGCCGGTGAGCGAGGGACTAGCGACGATACCGGGAGCGGCGGTCGACGAGGGGACGGAGCTTTCGAGCGACCCCGCCACGTTGCACACGTCGCGTGGTACCATCCGCGCCAAGAGAGGACGGCGGCGGCGGCGCAGCGTGCAGGAATCCGCTCTCGCGCCCTTGCAGACTGACGCCGACGCCGACGCCGTCGCGACCCGGGGCCGCTCGCGGCGGTCGGGGCGCCAGACTAGAACTCCCAAGCACATGGAGAGCTTTGTCGTCGGCGTCGGCAGGGAGGCGACGCGGCAATACCGGCGTCGCAATTCCGACGCCGCCACGGGCGGCGCCGGCGTAGCGAGACAATGCGACGGCGGCGAGGCGGCCGGCACGGGCGCTCCTCCGACGCAGCGCGCTCACTCGCCGTCCGTCGACGGTACGGAGGCAGCGCACGCGGAAGATCACGCGTCCATCCTCGGCTTCTCCCCGACTCGTCCGCCGAAGCGGCGACACGTTGATCCGCCGTCTGGAGAAGAGAGGAGGGAGGAGACGGAGAAGGAGGTCTCGTCGGAGATGGACGCCGTGAGAGCGTTGGAGCAGGACTTGTTTGAAAAGACTTCGTCTGACGACGAGGTTTCATTTAAATGCAGTGTCATGAGCGGAGTTGCATTTTAACTGTGCATTGCTGGGCATGGGGTAAAAAGGGTGAAGGGAGGGTGGGGCAGACATAAAGAAAGCAGGCAAACAGAATGGGAGAGGGCAATAGGGGAGGGAAAGCAAGCAGTATTTTATATCCTGTTGATGTTTCAGTTTCTATTTTTTAAATATGTCAGAATGTGTGAGTGAATAGTATACTGTTTTTTGTCCTTGCAAAAGAACTTGATTTATACGGTTTAGGTGTTTTATTTCGAGTTGCAAACTTGGCTTCTGTTAATATAAGCTGTCTCAGAACTGTAGAAGTAGAAATTATAAATTACCTGTTAATACGTTTACTTCGTGAATTTAGATTTATGAACATTCTGTGTCATGTAAAATACTGTAAATACTGAGGTCTGAGGTCGTTTTATAGCGTTAGACAAAAAAGAATATTCATGTAATGGCGTTATCATTTTCTCACATATAGCAACGGTAAAGTTGTAACAAGAAGTTGTTACTTGTCCGTGTATCACAGCAGTTTATTGAAGGTTTGGTGTTTTCGTGTGTCGTGCACATGCAATTGATTTTTTTGCCTGTCCTTGAAATCAAATTAAAATATCAAACTGTTTGTTGGCTAGATAAATGTATTGCACACTTATAGAACGACTTTACCATGCATAGTGAACATCGATGCGTGTTGTTACAGCACATTACCTTTATCCTGAATCATTTATTAAATAAATTTAGCATTATTATAAAGTTTGTACAAGTTTATCCAATGTCATGTCAATTTCAGTATCCAATGGACATTAAATGCGATTACATTGGTTTAATTCTGTTGTCATCCATGTGTAGTTTACTCTACGTTGATTCATATGAAAAGCCATTCCACAAAATATACTAACGACAAAAAACATTACAGGAAAACATTCAAGCTTAAATGTCAGTCAAATAATTGAATTTATTACCTTGTTTACGAAGCCCAAGACAGATCATATCAAGCAAATACGACTGCATTTTTTTCACATCTATTAAAACACCGGCAAATCGTTCTTTGTAACAGACACTAACTGTGATGTACAACCACCGTGTGGTGAAGCCACGAAAAAAGCCTTCCCGTGGACCGAAACTCGTGGAACCACAATCGTCACCGACGTGCTTCCACAAAAGCGTTTCTGATGCGACGAGATCTGCGGCCGCACCCGTCTGCCTACAGGCTCTCGAGGATTGCCTCCATCTTGGCGATGAGGTCCTCCTTCTTGGCGTTGGTGGCGCTCTCCGCCTCTATGTACGCCTGCTTCAGCATTTTGTTTGCGACGACGCGCTCGGCGTAGCTGATCGCTGCCTGCAGCTGCTCCTTCACGCTGCGATCCAGCTTCTGAAGCTCAGCAACCTACGCAAACACACGTGGAGAGAACGTCAAGCAGGACTTGGACGTGAACCGAAGTAGTGGGGGCAGAGGCGGGGAGAGCTAGACTAATCCTAATCCGCCTGATTGTCTAATCGCAGAGAACGACGATGACACCGACGGACGCGAATAAGAGGGAGAAGTGGCGAAAGGGTGAAGAACACTCGACTGATCTACTGTTGATCGGCAAATCGAAGAAGTGGTGGCAGCGGCGGAGAGCGCTCGACTAACCCGCCTGATTGTCTAATCGTCCGCGCTGGAATCGACGTGTTTCATCGCAGAGTAAACTAGTCGTTGCCGAGATGCGTACCGACTATTTTTTTTTTACAAAAGCTCTAGAAACAAACTCGGTGGGTGGATTTACGCCCAGTAGTTACTACCCTGCCTGCCTGCACCCAGATTAATGTATGCACATGTATGCATGTTTACCTGTACGCGTGAGTGCATGCATGCATGCATGTGTTAATCTGTTTGTATACAATCATTCATGGATTCTTAGCATACAGGTGCAAGATGCTACACAACAGATAAGGGCTGAACAACAGGCTAATTAGATGCAGCTGCGCAGGAATGACGATGATACACGCACACCTCAACTAGGTTCTCACCTTGTCTGCTGCGTCAGATGCCTCCGCCTTCAGCTTGATGTGCAGATCAGCAATGGTCTGGGTGAACTGCTTGTACTCCGCATCATTCTTCTTCCTATAACCGACAAGTTAAATAAAATAATTAATAATTAAAAAGCGAACTGCACAACACCCTGGCAAAAAGCAGATTGGCTAGAGCTGTCAGTCGATCGCTGCGGGAGCATGGGTCAACACACACACGTGAAAGAGAATTCACACTTCAAAACGCTGCACGCAGTCTAGATCTGCGAACCCCACCCGACCCACGCCCCACCCCTCCCACACACACACGTACCTGTTAGCGGCAAACGCAGCCGTGTCCTTGCTGGACTTGAACTTGTTGATCGTGTCGTCGTAGGCCTGGTAGACAGCCACGCGTTGGTCGTGTACGCTCTGTAGCTGCTCCAGCATGCTGGACACACGCATTCGACTCTCGCTCGCCGCATCCTGTACACAGCAATGAGAAACGATGGTTACGGTTCTGCTGAGGGTTGGAGATGGAGTTGGGATTAGAGTTGGGGGTTGGGATTGAGGTAAGGTTAGGGCTGGGGTGAGGGTTAGGGTTGGGGTAATGGTTAGGGTTGGGGTGAGGGTTAGGGTTCAGGGTTTGTACACTACACCAAACCTGAAATTCAAGGACCCAACAGCCAAATTTCAAGGACCTACAGATACACTGTATACCGTGCTGTCAGTCTATAATCAGTATATCTGTGTGCATACAGCGCTATATTCTCTGCGCTTACGATCCAGCCCCAAACTCGAACCTTATTTATTATTTTATTGTGAGCGATCTTGGTAACAGACTTTGACAAAATTGTAACCATGTTCTTGAACTCATAAATTTTTTGGATCAACCAAATTCGTTTTCCAAGGGCTTTTCAAGCACTTTTGGATGAGAAGCCTAAAATTCCAGGATAATAAAAAAATAAAAATTCTAGCACTTTCAAGGTTTCAAGGACCCGTACGAACCCTGAGGGTTGGGGTAATGGTTAGGGTTATGGTTGGAATTGGGGTTGGGGTAATGGTTAGGGCAGGGGTGGGCAAACTTTTCAAAGCGAGGGCCGCATCAGTGGGCATGAAAAGTCAAAGGGCCGCACCTTTTAAAATCGGGGGAGGGGGGGCTCTAAGATAATACGTGCGTTTCGCCTCAAGGGCACCATTCTGGACCATAATTAACTGAAATGGCGTTGCAGAGCGAACCAGAGACAATGGAACACTAATCTGTATGACACTGAAAAAGTCAGCCTCGGTCAAAAACAAACATGTTGACTTTCACAAAATTTATTGATTAAAAACAAAATTTTTGTTTTTTTTATTTATTTTTTTTATTTATTTTTATTTGCTGCAGGCTTTCGCGGGCCGCACAGAACCCCGTAGAGGGCCGCATTGCGGCCGCGGGCCGCAGTTTGCCCAACCCTGGTTAGGGTAATGGTTGTAGTTGGATTGGGTTGGGTAGAGGAATATGTTTAGGGTTGGGGTTATACCCAAGGTGTGGCGGATGTCGG
>NW_014577486.1:58575-59474 GCF_000485595.1 Priapulus caudatus
ATCTCGTTACGGTTTAAACTAACATGTACGTACTTGTCGCCTGCAAGAGCACACGCGCGCGCAAAACATCTCGTTACGGTTTAAACTAACATGTACGTACTTGTCGCCTGCAAGAGCACACGCGCGCGCAAAACATCTCGTTACGGTTTAAACTAACGGACTCTCGCCTGAATTCGTCCCAAGAAAAATGTTCTCGGCCATCAAAACTAGAAAGTTTTGAGACGAAAAAAGAACGAGAAAGTAACCCAAATATCCCCCCCCCCCAGCTCGGTTGACGTCTGGACCATTCAGTATTTTGTCGCTCGCTTAGCAATTAAGTGAAACCAGCAATGATTGTGGTCACAAGATAATCCACTAGCCTTGTTACTCACCCTAGCTACTGCACCTACCCTAGTTACTTAGCCTAAATACTGCATGTACACTACTCACTACACCCACCCTACCTACTGCGCCAAGCCTTGTGCCCTAGCCTACCTACTCCACCTACCCTCGTTACCCACCCTACCTACTCCACCTACCCTCGTTACACACCCTACCTACTGCACCTGTTCTCGTTACCCACCCTACCTACAGCACCTACACTACTCACTACACTACTCACTACACCCACCCTACCTACAGCACCTGTCCTCGTTACCTACCTTCGTTGAACAGGTACTCGTAGCTCGGCAGGTTGTAGCCGATCATGTATTTGGTCTTCCAGCCGCCGAACAGCGGGAAGCGCGGCCGCAGGTCCACCTCTACGGAGTCGACGAGCTCGCGCAGGTGACTCGTCGAGATGTTGCCTATCTCGTCGCGGTAGTAGACGTCCGCCGCCGAGGCCGGCAGCAGCGTCTGCGTGGAGAAGACGGTGTTAGCATCGACGTGGGATTACGAGGAGGGGGGGGGGTTACGGGATC
>NW_014577486.1:59844-66558 GCF_000485595.1 Priapulus caudatus
TCTCTGTCTCTCTCTCTCTCTCTCTCTCTGTCTCACTCACTCTCTCTTCCTCTCTCTCTCACACACACTCTCTTTCTTTCTCTCTCACTTCATATCTCACACACACACATACACACATACACACATACACGTCCGCTGCCCACGACCCATCTCCCCGCGTACCTTGAACGACCACACGGAGTTGAAGCCGCTCTTGTCCTTCTGGTACTCGTAGCGCGAGAACGGGCCTTTCAAGATGGCGCCGGTGTGGCGAATCTCCACGTTCTCCTCGACGGCGATGTTGCCCCAGTGCGACACCTCGATGAGTCGGTTCAGCGACGTCACCGAGAGGAAGGGCGTCCCGTTCTCGTAGTGAACCTTCAGCTCCTCCTGTACGGCACAAACACACGAGTCGGTCGTTAGGCACATCACTCGCGCACACACGCATGAGTGCACGCACACGCACGCACGCGCACACACACACACACACACACACACGCACACACACACACACGCACACACACACACACACACACACACGCGCGTACACACAAGAGTCGATCGTTAGGCACCTCTATCGTCTTTGAGAGCAAGATTTTCGGGTTTCGGGCAATCGCCGACGCGGATTAGACGAAATTCCTAATTCGTGACACCGCGCATTGTGGATGTCGCACTCGTTGCGCGTATATATTCCACCACACATTGTAATATTAGTTCGCATGTTACGTGCCTGTGCGATAATTGTAACGAATACGCTCTAACGTTCGTCACAGGTGGCGCCAACTATTTCCCGGAAGCGAGTGTGCGAAAAAGAACGCGGCAGCCTGCACCAAGCGTGAATAAATTTGTTGTTCATCTACAACATTAAACCTTTGTTCTCCAGTCTATCAATTAGGAAATACAACTGTACAGACTGTACATTCACTTACAGACCGTAATTCAACTTACTGACTTACAACCGACTACATCAATTAAGAAATACAAATGAATAGTGCCGCAAAACGGTGCGGAAACACTACGCACCTCTCTGAACGGCTCCGTGTTTTCGTAGGGCCCGTAAGTGATCTCAGATTCACTGAGAGAGACCGGCTTCACCTTGCTGTAGCTCTCGATCGTGCTGGACGCCAGCTTGACAAGCGTCTTCTGAGTGACCGTCTTGTAGGGCGAGTAGAAGTATGCGTTGCCCTGCGAGAGAGAGAGAGAATCACCGCGTAACCGATAGAAACGAACGACTAGATGGAATTCGAGTTGAACCCAAACTACGATCGCACTCGATCCCTAGACATGTTACATTATATTTAATACGTTATTGATATTTAATTGCTCTGGAATGTAGTTTATGTATATTCTATAGTGTTGTCAATCGGTTGTAATTTTGTAATCGATCATCGGTTGGACCCAAGTAACCGATGATCGATTACAATCGGTTACTCGGGGTGTTGAATGCCTGCGTGTGCGTAACGTCGTGTGCATGTACGTGCTTGTTTAGCCCTGTTTACTGTTTGTTTTGCAATGTTTACTACCGTGTGTATAATACATGTACTGATTCTCATCACTTTTCCAAGTTTTCTTGTTCAAATTAAAAAATAAAAAATAAATTGGTTCTTGGTTCGAGCCACTGTTCAACCGATGATCGAGTATAATCGATGATCGTGACATCACTAGGCGCTTGGTTCGAGCCACTGTTCAACCGATGATCGAGTATAATCGATGATCGTGACATCACTAATATTCTAGAATATATGGACATTATATTTAATACATTATCGACATTCTATTGCTCTGGAATGTATTTCTATTCCGTTTAATCGTCCTTAGTATTTTACACACAGCAACAGCCATTCCCAAAGGAACATAGGTCAATAATACACTACAATGTTATTCTGGCGTACCGTGAACAACACCAGTTGATGCTCGGACTGTGTGATTGAGCTGGGATAGGGATGCAGGAAGTGTGTGAACACTGTTTCAACATCTACGCTGGTTGACTTCCCAGCTCCAAGAGAGTCCTTCAGCTTTATGCGAAAGAAAATTTTATCCCTACAACACAAACAGAGACAGACCATTGTTTAAAACAGGTTATAAAGGTTGACACACAATATGCGTTAGACCATCTTTTAAAAGGTAAAATCAGTTTGGTGCGACTTATTTTAATTTAGATAACATTTTTCGAACTGATATAACTTTCCCAACAATTACTTGCGGGCAAATCAAAGCCAGATAGCATTTTCCCCCAAAAATGATACCCCTGTCAATTAAAAAAATTGTAGCACACATATTTCCATCGTTTTAGTAACCACCAAGTGATGGATGGACCACTGTGTTGCAATCGACACGTGCTAAGCCGATAAATTATACGACGTGCGATTTGGAGGACTTCTAGACCACTTTAACCAACAGATGCATTATCAAATGCAGTGCCAGTTACTCACTTCTCCTCTGAAACTGTTGTTCTTGATACATCCAAGGGTTCAACATCTCCTTCCTCGTCTCCTTTGCTCTGTAAAAATAGTACGATAAATTATACACCAGACATAAACACGTACTATAACATTGTTAGTATTACTCTTACTAGTACAGGGTGCGAAATTAACGGGAGTCCGGAGTCAAATACTCCCCGATTTACTGTCGGACTCCCTGATTACCTCCGCCCAACGGAGTTGGAGGGGAGGTTATGTTTTCGCTCTCGTGTGTTCGCATTAGACTGGTACTCGCTCCCACCTTGATTCCCCCATCGAGTAACTAAGCCGAGAGGTGGGACCGAGTACCAGTCTAGTGTTCGTGTGTTCGCGCGATCGATATTAGCGCGTCAGCCAGCAAGCCAGCCAGCCAGCCAGCCAGCCAGCCAGCCAGCCAGCTCGTAACACATACATGTTACATGCTGGCGGAAGTATGCACTATCCGTGAGTGCACTCTGTCTAGTTTGACATATGCAGGAGTCCGTGCGACTCCCTGAAAATTCTGCCATACTAACTAGTTCGTTCTGGAGCACGGCCTCGCGGAATTATTGTATTTTTTTCAGCTAATGTCCAAAGAAAATTTGGCAGACGTGCAACTGCATGAATCTTAACAAGAGCCGCAGAGCGTCTGGGCTCATCTGAGGTCTGTTGCTACGGTTATAAACGTAACATTTAAGTCGTGCGTAGTGACACCTTTGTTAGGCGCAGATATGCAGATAGGCAGTTGCGTACACATCATTTCAGCAACCTTCTGCATTCTGCATACCTCCCAAATCCCATTGGTTGATACAAATCGCATGCCTGTTTTATGGTGCATTGTGACCCTAACCCTAACCCTATTAAAAAAAAAAAAAATAATTGTTGTAAAAATCATTTGTTGTTATTAAATTGTTGTAAATAAATCATGTAAATATTTGCCCTAATTGGGAAAAAAATAGTTAAATGGATAAAGATAGAAAAATACAGAAAACAGCTAAATAATAAAAAATCTGATGGGATTCGATCCAACGACCTTTGAGCCATAACGCCTGTGCTGTACGTGTTCGGCTATCCAGGCTTATTGGGTTTCTAGATTATGGATGTGCCATGAATATGACAACACTACCCGACCCACGCCCCACCTCTCCCACACCTGTACCTGTTAGCTGCGAACCCCACCCGACCCACGCCCCACCCCTCCCACACACGTACCTGTTAGCGGCAAACGCAGCCGTGTCCTTGCTGGACTTGAACTTGTTGATCGTGTCGTCGTAGGCCTGGTAGACAGCCACGCGTTGGTCGTGTACGCTCTGTAGCTGCTCCAGCATGCTGGACACACGCATTCGACTCTCGCTCGCCGCATCCTGTACACAGCAATGAGAAACGCTGGTTACGGTTCTGCTGAGGGTTGGAGATGGAGTTGGGGCATTGGGATTGAGGTAAGGTTAGGGTTGGGGTGAGGGTTAGGGTTGGGGTGAGGGTTAGGGTTCAAGGTTTGTACACTATACCAAACCTGAAATTCAAGGACTTTTCAAGGACTTTCAAGGACCCAACAGCCAAATTTCAAGGACCTACAGATACACTGTATACCGTGCTGTCAGTCTATAATCAGTATATCTGTGTGCATGCAGCGCTATATTCTCTGCGCTTACGATCCAGCCCCAAACTTGAACATTATTTATTATTTTATTGTGAGCGATCTTGGTAACAGACTTTGACAAAATTGTAACCATGTTCTTGAAATTGCTCATAAATTTTTTGGATCAACCAAATTTCGTTTTCCAATGACTTTTCAAGCACTTTTGGGTGAGAAGCCTAAAATTCCAGGATAATAAAAAAATAAAAATTCAAGCACTTTCAAGGTTTTCAAGGACCCGTACGAACCCTGAGGGTTGGGGTTATGGTTAGGGTTGGGGTTATGGTTGGGATTGGGGTAATGGTTAGGGTAATGGTTGTAGTTGGGATTGGGGTTGGGGTAGAGGAATATGTTTAGGGTTGGGGTTATACCACAAGGTGTGGTACGTTCCGCACAACCGCGGAATCAAACACGTAATGCGCATTCTGATGAAAGCCGTCCACGTTAGACACTTCTACGCGTACGTACAGTAAACAACTCTTAGACGCCCCCCCTCCACTCAACGATAAACGACCGCGCTCACCTTGGAGATGGAGAAGTCGAGTCGCACCCAGATGATGACGGCGGCGAACATCAGGTAGAACGCCACGACGACCATGAGTGGCTCCATGAGCAGACGCCACTTCTTGAACGTGTAGTGAACCTGCAGTAGTGAACGTCGTGAGAACAACGCGCGAATACGAACAACCTACCTATTCTGCGGTAGGGAACGGAACATCACACGCGTATGGCACATGTATGTGAACGACTTTACAAAGAAGAACATCCCATCTGGCAAATACTGTTCGGAGTATTGTGGGTTCTTCACCCATTTTTTGGTGGAAGAGAACTAAATTGATTGTCGTTGATGTGATATAGCAATGTCGCAAGCGTCTGCTCAGCATTAAGCGTCATCAGTTCGGTGCAGGTGGCATGCGTTGACGGCAGGCTACCGTCGCCACGCCGCACCTGTCAGGCGCAAATTATTTCCTCATCGCAGACTGCGGCTTCATGCCACGAAAGTTGTCGTTTATTAGGATAAGCGCAGCATGGTGCTCTGAGATCTGACAGCAATCCACTATTCTCCCACTTTCTCTCTTTCTTACTCTCTTGCTCTCTACCAACTATCTATATCACTCTCTACCCATCTTTATCTCTTTCTCCCTCTCTCCCTTTCCCTCTCCCTAATGGCACTCGCAAAAGTTCGAGGTCAACAACAAAACAGATAACGTCTACCATAATTACGCAGTTTCCCTAAGTTGTATTTGTTACCTCAAAGTCCTGGATCTGTTGCTCCACGAGATCAGACTTGTGCGCCGTCACAACAGGCCTTCCATAGTAATCCAGGTAAGTGAAGTGCCGTTCTATTTTACCCTGGAACACCTCGAACGGTGTTTTCAACTCTATGTTCCTGTAACGAACCAGACAGAGATGTTACAATCCTCACTGCAAACTGTGAACTCACTGCAGACAGGCTGGGGAGGGAGTACAGAGACTCCCCGACTTACGAACATGTTCGGTTCCGAGCGGTCGTTCGTAAGTAGTGTAGTATATATACGTGTGAACATCGAGTAACCTTGAAGTGTACATAGTGTAAACATATAAGTGAACACAGAAGTTGGCGAAAGTAAAAAGATCAGGGGGGCGATTGTGTCTTTTTATTCACCAATATTGACATTATACACTAATGGACTTGTTGGGCAAATTGTTCGTATCATCGAAAGTTAGTAACTCGAATGTTCGTAAGTCGGGGATAAGGAGTCTTTGTATTAAGCGTAGTGCTGGCTCCTCGAGCCATGCAGGAATCGGTGCGCCGTCTTTGATCTCATATACAGACGAAATAAATTAACAAAATAGCAAAAATAGATTGCCCGGAAGCGTAGGAGTCTGCTCAGCATTAAGCGTCATCAGTTCGGTGCAGGTGGCATGCGTTGACGGCAGGCTACCGTCGCCACGCCGCACCTGTCAGGCGCAAATTATATCCTCATCGCAGACAGCGACCCCGACTAGCCACCGTACCAACCTCGCATCACACACGGATCCAACCCTTCCGAGTTTAGCCCAATTAAAACCTAACAGAAAATTACTTCCAAGTGGATTCAATTAATACGATTCCTATTCTTCCTATCTGTAGCAAGACAACCCCCCGGTGCCCTAGGCAACATGTTAGCTAGATCGGTCAAGATGGCTCAGTCGATGCAATTTTCGCGCGCGCATGCCAAAACGTCAACTCTCATTTTCCTCGTAAAGCACAGCCCTTTAGAACGTCCAATCAACGACCGGCTCGCACGCCGGGCGGCCATGTTGACACCGACGATGTACTCACTCGGCGCCCTCTGGCAGGATGACGCGGAGGTAAGCCTGGTCAATCTGCTGGTCGTCGTAGATGTGGTCGACAAAGCGGATCCTCAGCACGTACTTGTCGCCTGCAAAACGTCAAGCGACTTGTCAACATACTTGTCGCCTGCAAGAGCACATGCGCGCGCAAAACATCTCGTTACGGTTTAAACTAACATGTACGTACTTGTCGCCTGCAAGAGCACATGCGCGCGCAAAACATCTCGTTACGGTTTAAACTAACATGTACGTACTTGTCGCCTGCAAGAGCACATGCGCGCGCAAAACATCTCGTTACGGTTTAAACTAACATGTACGTACTTGTCGCCTGCAAGAGCACATGCG
>NW_014577486.1:67887-82356 GCF_000485595.1 Priapulus caudatus
TGTCACCGGCACCCTCATGCCTGCAATGCACACGTCGCACCGCTCAGCCGCAAACATCCCGTTACCCGGTCCTTTTCACACACACCTAACGGGCTCCGCCTGGAAATTGCGTCCCAAGAAACAACATGCTTCATCGGCCATCAAAACTAGAAGTTTCTGAGACCGAAAAAGGAACAAGAAAGTAAACCCAAATCTCCCCCCCCCCAAGCTTGGGTACGTCCCTGGGTGCGCACCACTTTAGGTATTTTGTTCGGCCCTCGCTTTCAGCAATTGAGTTCGAAACCAGCAGTTGATTGCTGGTCACAAGATAATCTATGCCTTGTTACTCAGCCTAGCTACTGCCCACTACCTAGTTACTTAAGCCTACAATTACTGCATCGTACACTACTCACTACACCCACTCCTACCTACTGCGCCAAGCCTTGCTGCCCTAGCCTACCTATTCCACCTAGCCTTCGTGTACCCACCTACCCCTTAGCTCCACCCACCCTCGCTTACACACCCTACCTACAGCCCACCTGTTCTCGTTCACCACCCGCTACCCTATTGCACCACACTACTCACCCTACCACTAGCTCTACTACACCCACCCTACCTACACACCTCGTCTTCGTTACCCACCCTACCTACAGCAACCTACCTCGTTACCCACCCTACCTACTCCACCTACTCGTTACCCCCCTACCTACTCTACCCTACCCTCGTTACCCACCCCTACCTATTGCACCTACCCTCGTTACCCGATACCTACCCATACCCCACTTACCCTCGTTACCCACCCTACCTCTTCACCTACCCTCGTTGACCCACCCTACCTACCTCTACCTACCCTCGTTTCCCCACGTCCATACCTACAGCACCTACCCCTCGTTACCCACCTACCCTACTCACCTACCCTCGTACCCACCCTACCTACTTACCATTACCCTCGTTAGCCCACCCTACCTATTGCACTCTACACTACTCACTACACCCACTCCTACCTTCTAGCACACTACCTTCCCGTTTACCCCCACCCTACTGCTCACATACCTCCATGCTCAACCCTCGTTACCCAAACCTACTCTACTTCCATCTACCCTCGTTTACCCACCCTACATACTTCACTCCTCGCTTACACACACCCTACCACTCAGCCTACCTGTCGTTTACACACCCCTACCTACTCCACCTACCCTCATTACACACGGCCTACCTACTCCATCTACCCTCGTTACCCCACCCTTACCATTGCACCTCACACTTACTCACTACACCACGCCACTCCACAGCCACCCTGTCCTCGATTACCCACCCTACCTACCCAGCATCCTGTCCTCGTACACACCCTACCCTACTCCACCTACCCTCGCTTACACCACCCTAACCTAACTCCACCCCTACCCTCGTTACACACCCTTTACCTACTCCAACCTACCCTCGTTACCCACCTACCTACTCCATCTACCCTCGCCTTTAACCCACCTCTACCATATTGCCACCTAACACTATTCCAGCTACAGCTCACCCTACCCTACAGCACCGTCCTCGCTTACACACCCTACCTACTCCACCTTACCTCGTTACACACCCTACTACTCCACCTCCCTCTGTTACAACCACCCCTACCTATCCACTACCCTCGTACTCCACCCTAACTCTACCGGCATCTGCCTCCGTTACCAACACCTACTCCTGATTATACGAAAGCCATACGACTCACTCACCTACATTTACTTCACTTAACCCAACACTACCCTACCCTACCTCAGCAGCCATTGTTCGCTCATTACCTACCTTCGGTTCGAGAACAGGCGGATACTCGTCAGCGCTCGGCAGTGTTGGTAGCCCGTCACTGTGACTTGTGGCTCTTCCAGTCGCCGCCGAACAGCGCGGCAGCAAGCCCGGGCCGCAAGCATCCACCTCTACACCGGAGCGTAACGACGCTTCCCTGCGGGGCCGCACGCGGCTGAACCGTCCGTCCTCCGACGTATGTTGCCCGATCCTCCGTCGTCCCCGCACCGGGTAAGTACGACAACGTGCCGACTTCTCTGCACTGAAGCGTTTATTGCTTAAAACAAAACAGCACCCCGACTCGCTCCCGATCTCGTGCCTGATGAACACGCACGCCGCAGGGCACGCAGCTGTCCTGCGTGCGAGAAGACCCCGGGTGTTAGCCATCGACGGTGGGATAGTGACGAAGACGACACGGGAGCGACTCACGCGTTGGGACGGCCGGGAGGTTGACGCTGTGGATGGTCGCAAAACTGTGATTCCAGGGGTGAGCCGGGGGGGGTTCTACGGGCGATGCTACGAACCTTCCACACCGCATTATCCCAATTCGTCGGTCCCACCACACTTAGAACTCACTGGCAAGGAGCCGGTATTAAACGGACGGTCACTGCATCGCAAATCAACGCAGAGGAGCAGCGTGAAGGTGCGCACTTACTGCGCAACGTGAGTCTGCTTCCGCACAATTGTGTTTCTGTTTCCTGCGCTCTATAATTTTTCACGGCTCACCCCACGCTCACTTGGCCTTCAATCTCATAGTTACTATCAGTCAGCGGCATTCTATATTTACACAAATACGATTGCCCGGAAAGGCGTAAGGCTTCTCTCAGCATCTTAAGCGCCGTCATTCCATGGGCGCCGCTCTTGCAGCGTGGCATGTCCCTTAGCGTCTTTCTGACCGCTAGGGGTCACCCCTTCGCATCGCCGCCACTCCCTGTCCCTAGCTCTCTCTCGCAAATCTATCTCCTCCACTCGCGAGACTGCCCGGCCCAGACCAGCATACCACAAAAACTGTCGTATATCAGGAGTCGAGCACGGTGCTCTCAGACCCTCTCTCTCACACGCTCACCCTCTCTCTCTCTCTCTCTCTCTGTGTCTCACTCACTCTCTTCTGCCTCTCTCTCTCGCCACCACACTGCTCCTTCTTCTCTCTCTTCCAAGATCCACCCCTCCATTCATACATTCTGCCATCCAATCACTCACACACAACACTCTCTCTTTCTCTCTTCTCTCCCTCCTCTCTCATCGCAGACCGCGACAGACCGCCCGCTGCCCACGACCCCATCCTCCCCGCGTACCTTGATACGACCACACGGACGTTGAAGCCGCTCGTTGTCCTTCTTGGCCTACTCGCTCTTCGCCTCTCTCCCGACCGCCTAGCGCCCGCCCTCAAGGGGAGAACGGGCCCTTTTCAACGAGGTCGCCCTGGCTTTCCCCCCCCCGCGCCCCCCCATGTGCGCCGAATCTCCACGGTTCCTCCTCCGACGCGCCCGATGTTGCCCCAGTGTGGACACCTCGATGTACCCCATCCTAGTCCCTTCATGAGTCGACTGGCATCACTCTCTCTCTCTCCTCGCTTCTTTCTTTCTCCCCCTCGTCTCTTTGCCATCCCGGAGATCGTGTGTGTCTGTCTAAAATCAGATAAGATTCGATCAAACGTCCTTTGAGCCATAACGCCTGTGCTGTACGTGTTCGGCTATCCAGGCTTATTGGGTTTCTAGATTATGGATGTGCCATGAATATGACAACACTGTGACGTCATTGAGGCAGTTCAGGAATCCATGTTTAACCCTCCTCTTGAGGGTCAAAAGGTTATCAGACACTTACTCTTCGCACGTCAATGGGAAGCACATTTCATGGTCCTTTCAATAAAGTGATAAAAATGGTAGGTCAGCGCTGAAACAAAAGTTTTCCACTCTGTCCATTAGGCCATGTCCTCAAAAAATGTCTGATATCTGACCTTTCCCCCCTGCCCTTTGACCTGTCGCCTCCAATTTCGCACTGGTGATGGGTTTCCTGCCCATCACACTATATAACGAATATTAAGAGCATAGGTCGAGCCGTTAAGATTTGTGCCGCAATTCCGTATTTCCTCCTATACCTTAAGTTAAGGGGGAAATATTCCCTCCGTTTACACATCTTGACCTTTGACCCCCAAATTTGTCATCCTGAGTTCTTTTCACGACCCCCCCCCCCGACGTCCCGAATATCGTGACCGTACGTCGAGCGGTTAAGATTTGTGCCAAACTGTTGACGAACGCACGCACGCACGATCATGCGATTCTACAACTTACAAGCTGCTTCTGACTACGTCAGATGAGCTACAAATAAGCAGATGCGTTTTAGACAGCATAGCAACATTTTTGTAGCAGTGCAGAAATCATTTTTTGACGCCTAAGTACTATACTTAGAGAAGCCGGTTAATGAAGGGAAACTATGCAAATTCTAACAAACAACATTACCATTGCTCCGATAAACGACAGGTGGTTGCCAGAGGAAGGTTCCACTGCAAACAGGAAAGACCTGACGCCCGTCTTGCCATTATTTTCCAACGAAATTGTGTGGCTAATCTTGACCAACTGACTTGTCAAATCGATGTCTCTGTCGACCTTTGAGATCACCAAACTATCAACGATTTGGTCTTGATTTGCAGTCCAACATAGCGATAAAAGTACCGCAATGGAAAAAACGAACAAAAATAGAAATTTCATGTTTAACTGTACGGTCGATCAAAAAGATTTTAGAAAGCCGGGTGTGAATAGAAC
This sequence comes from Priapulus caudatus, assembly GCF_000485595.1. Classification (NCBI taxonomy): domain Eukaryota; kingdom Metazoa; phylum Priapulida; class Priapulimorpha; order Priapulimorphida; family Priapulidae; genus Priapulus; species Priapulus caudatus. The sequence goes on from NW_014577486.1 coordinate 72,423, forward strand.
ATTTCTTCAAGACACCATCCGACCGTGCTACCACGTTGGCAGTTCCGCCGGATGTCTCGTATGTGTACCAACATTTTATAGTTTTATTTTTATTTTTTAACTAACTGTAAAAGCTTAAGCCAAAACACAGCTAGTAAGTTTATATTGTTTAAAATAACTTACTTCTGCCACGAACAGTAAAATGTAGTAAAATATATTCACATTACAAGCAAGTGCCGCCTCTCGCTTTACGAGAATCCAAAATGGCGAGCTCCATTGCAGGAGACGTGAGTCGGTCTTTAAAAGAGGTTCTTTATGAAACCCTCACGGCTATATTATCCCCGGATCATAATGTTCGAGTCGCTGCTGAAGAACAAATAAAGGCCTTAGAAGTCACTGAAGGTAAAACATTGTGCGCCTTTATTATTACAATAAATCGACGCAAACACCGTCATCATGCAATGATGCATTGCCTGCTGCTTCAACTTCAGTGTGTTATGAAGTTCATTGCGTTTAGTAGAGTGTAGTAGTATACTGCGTGCTTGTTGTTATTAGTTATATTGACTTATTTATTTTACTTATAAAGGCCAACCTAGAATATTGTGATACTGCCGTCTATGAGTTATTAGGCAAAGCTGAATTACATGAACACACTGTGTTATGTTATTTCTCAGCCTGATCTGTAAATTGTTGCAGAGTTTGGCGTGCACCTGTCAGAGTTCACTGTGGATCCTAATGGCCCTCTGGCAATCAGACAGCTGTCATCAGTCCTTCTCAAACAATATGTTGAAGTCCACTGGTCTGTGCACTCCGAGAAATTCAGAGCACCAGAAACCACTGACCAGGTGAGTACAGAATAATCAAGATTAAAATAACCAATATCATTGATCAAATTAATTCTCTTGACATCACTATAATAATTACATTCAATTTCATCACTCATCAGTCGTGGCATTTTAATCTCCTAGGCAAAAGCAGCGATTCGTCACATGATACCGGTTGGTCTGACCGAGTCGATCAGCAAAGTTCGTTCTAGTGTCGCATACGCCATCTCTGCCATCGCACATTGGGACTGGCCTGACGCTTGGCCGGAGCTGTTCCAGCAGCTAATGCACACTCTAACGACAGGAGATCAGAATGCTGTACACGGAACCATGCGTGTTCTCACGGGTAAGCTGTAACGTCTCTTAAGGCCCCGTCACACTAGAGCTACGCTCATCACGATCACCCCACGCTCAAAAAATTTGCCCGAGCATGGTGAGAGCGTGGTCAATTGGGCCCCAGCCGGGCCTAGCGCCGATACTACGATCTAATTACGTCGATACTACGATCTAAGTGCGTCTTTACCCCGATCTCATTGCGCCCAACAAGCTTTCACCATGCTCCATACCACGCTCAACACACGCCCGCATCACCCTTGCACTGCGCTCACTGCGTCTTTATTGCGACCAATCAGATCGCATTGCGTTCGAACGACGCTTGCACTGTGCCTAAGCAACACTCACAGCGCCTCAACTGCGCGCCAGTCACGCTCCTAGTGTGACTTAATCACGCTCTAGTCAGGCGCTGACTGCGCTGGCAATGACCACATAAATACCAAGGCATCCACCAAAGCCATGAGCACCACGGAAAAGAAGCCCTTATAGGTATGATACAATGAGCCAGAGTTCGGTGGGCATCTGATGGCCACATGTTTTCCGTCGATGGCACCGCAGGCATGGGGCACATTCCATTTACTCAGGAAATCTTCGGCAATGGCATGCCATTTTTCTGGCACCATAGGACACGAAATTGACCTCCTCTCGAGTTTGGCCATGCTCTCCACGCTCATGGTGACTGCACCGCGCTCGATCGCGATCGCAGTACGACCATAGACGTTCATACTGCATTCTACACGTTTCCACCATGCTCTTAGAGCGTAGTATGAGCGTCGTGAGATCGGGGCCATGGTGTGACGGGGGTATCAAGCATTGACGTTTACTGGATGATCGTAATGATCGATATATTAAATATGATTAATTCTATGATTTTTCTATAACCGTCTTAGTAGTACTTGAGCTTTATATGTACTATTTCGCTGAGCGTCATTGTAGAAAATTTATTATTTGAAAAACTAGATATGCACTTTTTATGCAATATTTTGCTACTATACACAGAGGTTGTAAAAAGTGTGTCCATGCAGTTGCAAACACCTGCTTTAAGGAATAGAAGTTAATCTACAAATTTTCATGCTTCATATTTAATATTATGTGCGATGAGGATTCAGGCAGCAAATTAAGTAATTCCTCGACATATTTACAAGAATGGTCTCTCGTTTCATTTGTTTCATTTTTCAGAGTTCATGAGAGAGGTCACTGGAGTTAACCAGGTGCCACAAATAACTCCCGTGATACTGCCAGAAATGTACAAGATATTCACACGTGCGGACGTATGTGTTCATTGATCTATTGTGGGGTTAGCAGGAGACCGCGCATAATGCGTGAGAATTTGATCACTGCAATGGTCAATACTGACTAAGAAGGAGTGTCATAATATAAACTATATATAGAAATATATATAGACATATTGTCTCTATTATGACACTCCTGGTGTAAGAGCTAGGACCTGACAGGTGCTGTCAATCATGTTTCAGGCCTACAGTATAAGGACACGATCAAGGGCGGTCGTTATCTTTACTACGTGTGCGAGTATGATTGCGGATATGGAGGACATGGACAAGGTAAGATAGATTAGCTCAGGCTCTACTGTAGTTTTCGAAGAAGGACACGCAAAATTGGTGACGAAATGCAACCCTGCTCGTAGCTTTTGTCCACATTAGCCAGTTACGTGTTGATGTTATATCACATGTGCTGCATCTGTTGAATTTTTTCTAGAGAGTGAAAGGCCTGATTTATCCGTTCCTGCCACAATTCACTGAGGCCTTTGTGCAGTCACTCCAAGTGCCGGATAGTGCCACTTCGGACAGCGGCTTGAAGATGGAAGTACTCAAGGTAGACGCTACTAAGTTACTTAGTGTAAACTACCAATGTCTATAGATAAATCGAAGGTATATGTAGTAGGAGCTTACTCGTTCTCCTATCTGTTTCCAACCACTGAAGACTCTATGCCCATCTATAGATAAATCGAAGATATACATAGCACGTTCTTACTCATTCTCGTATCTGTTTTCAGGCACAGAAGACTCTACGCCCATCTGTAGGTAAATCGAAGATAGACATAGTAGGTGCTTACTCATTCTCGTATCTGTTCACAGGCGCTGACGGCTCTAGTGAAAAACTTTCCAAAGCAGATGGCACCCTACATGAACACCATCCTTCAGTCGGTGTGGATAACACTGACCGAGAGCGCCACCATGTATCCTGAACAGATTTAAGAACAAAGTAGAAATTGTAAAAAAATACACGAAAAAAATTCGAACTCGACAGTAGCTAGCTCAACGGATCTCTTGGTTCAGTTAGCACATATATAAACAGCATCATCGCGCTGTGATGTTAATGTTGGCTTCATGTGTGTGTCTTACAGCATCATCGCGCTGTGATGTTAATGTTGGCTTCATGTGTGTGTTGCAGCATCATCGCGCTGTGATGTTAACGTTGGCTTCATGGGTGTTACAGCATCATCGTGCTGTGATGTTAATGTTGGCTTCATGGGTGTGTGTTACAGCATCATCACGCTGTGATGTTAATGTTGGCTTCATGTGTGTGTTACAGCATCATCGCGCTGTGATGTTAATGTTGGCTTCATGTGTGTGTTACAGCATCATCGCGCTGTGATGTTAACGTTGGCTTCGCTTCATGTGTGTTGCAGCATCATCGCGCTATGTAAGCTCATCCAGCACAGTATCACGAGCAACGACGCACGCCTGCAGGAGATCCAGGTGAAGGGGGACCAGATCTACGCGCAGCCGAGCGGAGTGCAGACGCGTGCACGCGCCGCCGAGGGTGAGCGAGCTGGCGGGGTGGAGGCGGAGGTGGGGGCGAGGCCAGGAGGGGGAGGATCCGCGTGCGCCGGTCCCCCGAAAAAATTCTGAGAAATTCGGAAAAATTCTAGAAAATTCCGGAAAAATTTCGAAAATTCCAAAAAAATTCCGGAAAGTTCCTAGGGCTCGTCGGCAATATCATACGTAGTTGTTTCGCTGTCGTGAGCCTGAAATGTCGTAACTCTTCACTTCACTTTGATACTTCACTCTGTCGGTTACGACGTTTTAGACTTAGTAATGTCGCGGCTAGTTGCGACGCTTTTTGCAACGGGTCCCCGGAATGTTAAACTTAGTTTTCCAGGTCCTGGGAAGGATTCCGGGAAAAATCCTAGAAAATGTCCTATTATTATGTTTGCCCCTGGAAAGACATATTTGGAAATACATTACGGTATATTTTGACCGAGAGGAAGTAAAACTCGCTTTGACGATAGCACTTTGGATTGAAATTCGATGCCAAAAAACCTTGATCCCCACCGCAGGCTAGTAAAAATTGCGCCGTAGAGGCTACGCGAAATAACCGAGGTGACGATTCGCCGCCCGCACGCTCGCATGGGCGTATTCGGAAGCAATCGAATTAAACTGGATTTTTAACTGTTCTTTTAACTGGCCTTTTAACTGGCTTTGAATGGAATTTTTGGCATATTTAACGTTCGTCGTCTGCTTTAGCGCCCGACCGATGGACCGTCGTGCCGATTCTCGTTAAGATGTACAAGCTCATCATTAACGAGCTGTCGAACCAGATGGAGACAAACATTTCAAAGTCCCTCGACGACGGCCAGGACGACGACTGCGAGGTAATTATAAACGTTGACAAATTACCATATATTATTATTATATTTATTGCATGTCATTCAATTATAAAAAAAATGTACTGAAGACAGTCTTTTTCATGGAGAAAAAAATTATCTAATAGATGCGATAGTGTTGAGCAGTTAAAATAATAAACTTTCTGATTGATACAGTACAAAACAGCGCTATAAAACAAGATCGCTTAAAGCGAGGATTTCGCTTGTTTTTTTCCTAGCCATTTTTCGTATTTTCTCGACCGTTGCGATGCGTAAGGATATACTCAAGCTTTTACATGGGTATTGCTGTAATGAAGAGTAAACGTTTATTGATGAATGGATTGAATCAATCACACGTTTTATTTATGGATGAGATGTATCTCTATGGTCAAGCTGAAAAATTTCTTGAAATTTCCAGCACCTAATTATGTGACAATGCAAATTTAGAATTTTTATGTAAAAATGGTATTTCGGATATTTCTCAATTACCAACCATTAAATCAATTCAATTAATTATCAATTAATTAACTCAATTAACCAGCAGTACATGTGTAACACAGAGTATATGTTGTGAGGCTAACGCGCATCGATCTTTTTACCGATATGCGCACTGATGTGCATTTCAAATTAGATCCGAGTGACAATTAGACTGATTTAGATTTTTTTGGATTATTTTTCTTGATGGATTTGAAAGATGATCATTTTAGCATTCTTCTCTCACTATGGTTTTAACCGGGTAAGCATTTGCACTAGCTGATGGGGGAAAGAACAATCCGAATAGAAGAAGATTGCAGTGGTGCATTGCTTGTTATTGTACTAGGTACATCTATGGACCAACAGTCCTGACCAGTTTGTTGAAGACGAAGATGAGGACACATTCTCGTACTCTGTGAGGATATCAGCACAGGATCTACTGCTGGTGAGTGGGTGCTGCACTTGCATTGTTAAGTGTGAGAATTTGGATGTATGCGACAGCATGTGTAGTATGGTGAGTGCAGGATGAAAAGCATGGGCAGGAGACAATGCAGATTGAAATATCGCAGAGCTAAAAATGCAGGAATCACTCGGCATTGCAATTAACTTTCAGTCATCAGTCGTAACGAAAGATTTTAAAATCCAGGTGTCGGTCGTTAAACGGACGTGTTCGTTTCCGCAGACTCTGAGTAGCGAATTCCAGTGCGCCACAGCGACTGGCATTTGCAGCGCCACCATGCGGCATTTACATGAAGCGGAGACCACCAAAAACTCGGGAACACACCCTTATTGGTGAGCCACGCAGTATTGGTTGCTGGTTACTGTGATCACAGTGTAAACAGAAATACATTTGAGCATGTAAGCAAACCCCCTTCTTCTATGAAGCCTAAGAAAAAAAGATGTTTGTTTCTGCTAACGAGCTGAAAAAAATTGGACACGGTAAGCAGGCAAAACTTTTTTTTATCAAATTTTTTTTTTATTGTATATCAACAATACTAAAACTGTTTTGTATAACAGCCCATATAATGACTTCAAAGTCAAATCAATGCATTCACTGATCGATATCACGTTGGGATTTTTTGTTTTTAAATATAATTTTGGCCGATCACAATAAAAAGTTTTCGACACGGCGGTTTAAAATGGACTAGGTCGGGTTAGCGGAAACAAACGTCTTTTTTTTAGGCCTGAGCTATGTGGCTTTTAACGTATTGCGTATGCATCTATCAATGGGGTTAGGGTTTCTACGTCTACCGTGAAAAATTAGAAACTTGTGGGAAAGGGTTCTCGGTGCATACTTTCCTTGTTAAATCGAGATTATGTGTGAGATGTGATTCACCTTCAGGTTAGAGACTCTGTCCATGCATGTCTTGAACGGGTTATTAGCAGTAGCATAACCGTTATGAACGGTGGTAGGGTAATGTAATGTGAGGTCATGTAAAGAAGGTTAAAGTGTGTGTGTGTGTGTGCGCGTGCGTGTATGCATGCGTGAGTGTGTGCGTGTATGCATGCGTGAGTGCGTGCGTGTATGCATGCGTGAGTGCGTGCGTGTATGCATGCGTGAGTGTGTGCGTGTATGCATGCGTGAGTGCGTGCGTGTGTGTGTGTTTGTGCATTAGATGGTAATGCTGATGGATGGTGTGCTGGTGATGAATTGTAAGGTAATTTAATGTGAGGTATGGCAAATCCGGTTGAGCGAACGTGTGCTTGTGTGTAAAACTTTAGGTGGAAGATTCACGAGGCGTGCATGCTCACACTCGGCAGTGTCAAGGATCTCATAATAGAACAGCTGCAGGAGAAGGCAGTCACCTTCGATGTTGTCGGCTTTCTACAGAACGTTGTTCTCGCAGACCTCAACGCCCCAGGTATGAATAGCCGAGCGTATACTACTCCCATTATCCTGCATAGTACTTAGTGGCATATTATATCCTGCATAGTACATAGTACATAGTTGTCGAGGCAATATTGCTCCCGTTATCCTGCATAGTACATAGTGGCGCCATCGTGTGGCCGTGGGGATCATAAAATAAAGCTGATGGCGAAAACTTACTGGTACTTATGTACGACTTTTTCGAATTGCCTTGGTCTTGGCTGCTTCTCACAGAATTCGAATCTGTCAAACATTTGCTGAAACAGTAATGGTAGACCATCTTTACTTTTATTGAAAATGTTAGGTTACAGTTCAGAAAAGTCAAGTAAGATCAATTGGAATCTTGAATGTTTGTGTAGTCGAGAGTGTCGGCGAGTTTTTGGTTTGCGAAAATTTGACGATTGTGTGAAAATGGGATTTTGACAGATTTCTCATATCTGTTTCAGTCTCGCCATTTCTGCTTGGACGAGCGTTGTGGGTAGCGAGCAGATTTGCAATGCTCATGCCTGCCGAAGTAATGCAAAGGTGAGACAAAGGGTTAAATTTCTAGAATTTCTCAATGTATTATTACCAAAAAAGAGAGTGACCCAGGTCTTTGGTGTTTCAGGTTAGCGATATTTACGTTACATGTTGCGTTACCCTTAAATTGACTACGTCACGAATTTTCTGGTGTATATTTTGTTAAATTTTATTGCAATTTTTTTTCATTAAAAGTAAGTACTAACGGGACTAAATGTATCGTCAAATTCTTACCTGATAATTAAGATTGTTTCTCAACTAGTTAAAAATAAAAAAAACCTGGACGATTTGATATTATAATCCTGACATTAATTGCTTGCTATGGGCTATGTATGAGTCACGAGTGTATGTTTACATCGAACAATATAGTAAAATAGGAAGTATAATGCACCAATTTAACCATAAAAAGTGAACAGAATTACTTGCATTTTGTGAAAAAGTGGAAATATTTTTTATACTTTTACTATTTACGGTGACGTAGACAATTGAAATATTTTTTTACAGGTTTCTTCAATCGACTGTGGCAGGTCTTCAGGATACTCAGCCTTCGAGCGTGAGAATTTCAGCAGCGCGAGCCGTATTCGGGTTGGTTTCGATATTCACTCACTCGACGTATATTTGCTGGCGACAGTACTGTGCACTACAGTGTTGTACAGAGTTCATACTTGCTTTAAGATGATTATTTGTTGTTATCGTGAACTTTGCTGGTGACAGTATTGTGCACTACAGCACTGTACAGAGTTCATACCTACTCTACGATAATTATTAGGAATTTGCTGGTGACAGTACTGAGCAGTACAGCACTGTACAGAGTTCATACCTACTCTACGATAATTATTAGGAATTTGCTGGTGACAGTACTGTGCAGTACAGCACTGTACAGAGTTCATACCTACTCTACGATAATTATTAGGAATTTGCTGGTGACAGTACTGTGCAGTACAGCACTGTACAGAGTTCATACCTACTCTACGATAATTATTAGGAATTTGCTGGTGACAGTACTGTGCAGTACAGCACTGTACAGAGTTCATACCTACTCTACGATAATTATTAGATGCTATCGTTAACTGTATGCTAGCCTGTGAAGTAAGTTTTAAAGTTTGTCGTTGTGCGTTGATTGCGAACGGGCAACATTGAGATTCCGTCATTAGCGGTTTACTGTTCGGACACGATCGCGATTTTTATCAACATCGATGTTTAGATAAAAGCTCGATGATTTATTATGATTACATCCTCTTGATGCGTTTCGTCTCCCATGATGTTTGCACCAGGTGCGTAACTTTTTTACTATTTGCTTCGTGATGCAGGTTCAGCGAGCATCTAAAAAGTTTGAACAGCACTCAAGTAATCTTACCGTATCTCGAACCGATCATGCACGGACTCGTTACCCTGGCAACCCAGTTCTCAGCAGACGTCTTGGCTCTCGTCCTAGAGACGATCTGCATAGTTGTTTCTGTAAGTTGAAAAGTGATTTATTATCGATACCTAATTTATTATAAACCCGAAGTAGCGAGTGTGATGTAGAATGTTACATGTTACATGTTACATGATATATTTTATGTAGAGTATGGATTTTTTTGCGTAGAATGACCAAAACGTTCTTATACTAAAAGAAAACACTCACGGCTAATGTACTAATCATAATTTTGATAGGTGGATAAAGAATTCACTGCGTCTTGTGAAGCAAAGGCAGTGCCACTGACCATAGCTATATTTCTTAAATATAATTCTGGTGAGTTCTCTATAATCAGTGTATGTCAGAAATATACGTACATAATATGTGTATGTGCACATGCGTGTGCGTGAGTGCACGCGTGTGTGCTTGTGTGAGTACATCTATCTGCGTGCATGCGTGTGTGAGTGTGGGCGTGTGGGGCATGCTGACTAAGGATAAAGAAAAACCCATAACCTTGAAACTACCTAAAAAGGACAACCATGATCGGTTGAAACCTGAGCAATGTACTTGCATTGAGTTAATTTCTCTCGCTTGCAGATCCATTGATAGCGGCGCTATGCCAGGACATATTCAAGGTTTACGCGCAGAACGAAGTGGCGCGGCCCATGCTACATCAGCGCCTCCTGCCGACGATAAACAGCATCCTGCAAGCTCCGGCCGACAAGGTTCCGCCGGGGATGCCGTCCGTAAGAGTCATGTCATTACTCATTAGCCATGTCGTGCTGACTGCTGATGATCTACAGCGAATGAAACATATATAGCATAAGATACAGACACAGAGAGAGAGAGGGGGGAAGAGAGAGGTGGGAGAGAGAGAGAGAGAGAGAGAGAGAGAGAGAGAGAGAGAGAGAGAGAGAGAGAGAGAGAGAGAG